>NC_086455.1:81601187-81811187 GCF_028390025.1 Pseudophryne corroboree | reverse complement strand
AGTGTGGTGCAAGTGTACAGTGGGTTGTGGGAGCGGGAAGGTAAGGGGACCATTTGGGATGGGGGCGCAATGGTAGCCCTACACACACAGGGGCGATAGAGTGGCACATATGGCGAGACATAGGCACATTCAAAATTCGGTACAGACAGGCTATAATACAAAGGGGGTTACAGAGACAAATACAGAGGATGTGACAAACTTGAGAATGGTGAACCAGAGTCAGGGTTGGGCAGAAGACTAGAGGGGACACTAGTTATATTAATTTCTGCTGGAAGCCCAGGATTCACTGTAGGATCCGTGGTGTATTCTACTGTGTTGTCAGCAGAGCTACAGTAAATATTTGGAGTGAATGTCTTAGCAGTAAATTATCAGTGTTCAATAACCTGTTCTCACTTTGCTGGGATGGAGGAGAAGGATAAAGGGGAAGTTGAAGAGGAGGCGGGATAGCACAGTCACGCACAACAATGTAGCCTGTGTAAATGGCTGCACAATGGGCCTAATTCAGATCTGATCGTAGATGTGCTAAATTTAGCACATCGTAGTTTCTCTGACATGCGGGGGGGACGCCCAGCACAGGGCTAGTCCGATCTGCATGTCAGGCCCTACTCTCCCCCCCCCCACACACACACACACACACACACACACACACACCCGCAAGGGTGTAAAAGCATAGCGCAGCAGGAAAAAAAGGGTAGGGACGTGACCTTACAATATTACCCCCAATGCAAATTATGCCACAAAGTAGTGCCCCCTAAGTCACAGTACACCTCACAGTGATGCCCTTACACCCTATTCTGCCCCATACAGCAATAGTGTCCTTACACTCCATTATGCCCCAGTCAGTAGTAGTGCCCCTTCAGTGGTGCAAGTAGAAAAAATGTCTTACGGGTACTGTGTGCGTGGCCAATGAAAATGGGGGCGTGATACACATATGGGGGGAGGGGCAGATACACGTATGACCCCAATATTGCCAGATACACGTTGCCCCACAGTGCCAGATATACGTTGCCCCACAGTGCCAGATATACATTGCCCCACAGTGACAGATATACATTGCCCCACAGTGACAGATATACATTGCCCCACAGTGACAGATATACATTGCCCCACAGTGCCAGATACACAAATGCCCCCAGAGTGCCAGATACACAAATGTCCCCAGAGTGCAAGATACACATTGCCTCACAGTGCAAGATACACATTGCCTCACAGTGCCAGATACACATTGCCTCACAGTGCCAGATACACATTGCCTCACAGTGCCAGATACACATTGCCTCACAGTGCCAGATACACATTGCCCCACAGTGCCAGATACAGAAATGCCCCCAGAGTGCCAGATATACATTGCCATATATGCCCCCAGTGCCAGATACAGAAATGCCCCCAGTGCCAGATACACAAGTATGCCCCCATTGCCAGATATGCCCCAGTGCCAGGTACACAAGTCCCCCCCAGTGCCAGATATGCTCCCAGTGCCAGGTATACATGCCCCCCCCCCAGTGCCAGATATCCCCCAGTGCCAGGTATAAATGCCCCCCCACCCCCCCCCCAGTGCCATATATCCCCCAGTGCCAGGTATACATGCCCCCCCAGTGCCAGATATCCCCCAGTGCCAGGTATATATGCCCCCCAGTGCCAGATATGCCCCCAGTGCCAGATATCCCCCAGTGCCAGGTACACAAGTCCCCCCCAGTGCCAGATATGCTCCCAGTGCCAGGTATACATGCCCCCCCAGTGCCAGATATGCTCCCAGTGCCAGGTATACATGCCCCACCAGTGCCAGATATCCCCCAGTGCCAGGTATACATGCCCCCCCAGTGCCAGATATCCCCCAGTGCCAGGTATACATGCCCCCCCCAGTGCCAGATATCCCCCAGTGCCAGGTATATATGCCCCCCTGTGCCAGATATGCCCCCAGTGCCAGATATCCCCCAGTGCCAGGTATACATGCCCCCCCCCCAGTGCCAGATATCCCCCAGTGCCAGGTATACATGCCCCCCCTGTGCCAGATATGCCCCAGTGCCAGATATCCCCCAGTGCCAGGTATACATGCCCCCCCCCCAGTGCCAGATATCCCCCAGTGCCAGGTATACATGCCCCCCCCAGTGCCAGATATCCCCCAGTGCCAGGTATACATTCCCCCCCCAGTGCCAGATATCCCCCAGTGCCAGGTATACATGCACCCCCTGTGCCAGATATGCCCCCAGTGCCAGATATCCCCCAGTGCCAGGTATACATGCCCCCCCCCACCCCAGTGCCAGATATCCCCCAGTGCCAGGTATACATGCCCCCCCCAGTGCCAGATATCCCCCAGTGCCAGGTATACATGCCCCCCCCCCCCCCAGTGCCAGATATCCCTCAGTGCCAGGTATACATGCCCCCCCCCCAGTGCCAGATATCCCCCAGTGCCAGGTATAACATGCCCCCCCAGTGCCAGATATCCCCCAGTGTCAGGTATACATGTGTCCCCCCCTCTTCCCCTGCTCACCGCTGCCGTCTGTCTGTGTGAGGGGAGGAGAGCGCATCCTGCGCCTCTCCTTCCCCTCAGTCTCCGGCGGGTGTCTCAGTTTAATTCAGCGCCGATCCGTGAGCCAATCAGAGCTCGCACCGCGAGCTCTGATTGGCTCACGGATCGGGGCTGAATTAAACTGAAACACCCGCCGGAGACTGAGGGCAAGGAGAGGCGCAGGCTGCGCTCTCCTCCCCTCACATCAGCGGCGGTGCGGCGGGGAGCAGCAGAGGGAGGGAGGGAAGATGAGCGGCGGCCCGTCGGTGTGGGTACGGCGTACCCACGGCTAAATTCTTACGGGTACGCCGTACCCACCTGTACCCACACACTTGCACCACTGTGCCCCTTACAGCCAATATTGTGTCCCACTCAGTAGTAGTGCCCCTTACACCCAATATTATGCCCCAGCAACCAGCCAAAAATAGTTTAATCAAACCTTTTGATAAAGCCGTGCACTAATGGGGCTTGTTTGTGGCAGAAAAGTGACAAAACACCCCCTCAGAAAAAATGTGTCTACCTTTTTTGTGTTGACCATTTCCTTGTCGACCTTTTGACTCTGTCAACTTAATGCAAGTAGATCATTAGTTGTCGACCTATTGACTTATAGTGTAGATCTCATAAGCCACACCCCTGCTATACCAAACTGGTCTGCCAAGCATGCAGTCAACAGCTGAATGACACCTTAACAAAGGTGCCCAATAAAACTACTTACCCGAGCATACGTTATCTAAGCGACTGATGCAACACACTCCAGACAGTGCCAACTGGGCCAACAGAGCAAGCAATATCATAAAGATCTGACTGCTGTACAAAGGTCATGGAGACATAAAGTGAGCATTTGTACACAGTGACTACAAAGCAAACCATTAAACCTTGACATTGTTTTAAACATGGATTACAGTTCTGTTCATAAATATTGAGTACAACATTTCTTTTACGTCCTAGAGGATACTGGGGTTCCATTTAATACCATGGGGTACAGACGGGTCCACTAGGAGCCATCGGCACTTTAAGAATTTGATAGTGTGGGCTGGCTCCTCCCTCTATGCCCCTTCTACCAGACTCAGTTTAGAAAATGTGCCCGGAGGAGCCGGTCACGTTTATGGAAGCTCCTGAAGAGTTTTCCGCATTTATTTTATATGTTTGTTATTTTTCAGGCAGGGCTGGTTGGCACCAGCCTGCCTGCTTCGTGGGACTTAGGTAGGGGAACGGCCCAACGTCTTGAAGGGTTAATGGTCCCGTTCCCCGCTGACAGGACACTGAGCTCCTAAGGGAACTATTCGCAAGCCCCACATTCCTGCAGCACACTACCACCTCTAACAAAGCCAGAAGAAAGAAGAGTGGTGAGTACTAAGCCGGTGTCCCGACTAGCGGGTCGCCGGCCATTATAGCGGTATGAGGGTACGGAGATGCACGGCTTCTTACCGGGGCAGAATGCGCCTCCAGACACAGTACACAGCTGCGTCTCAGTACACTGTACACTGAACACAGTACCCACACTGGCAAAAACATCCTTAAAACGGTTTTCTCTCCATTTTAAGCACCAGATTACCTCAGCCAGTATAAAAAAAAGCGGGAAGACCACGCTCCGTTAAGGGGCGGGGCCTTCACTATGAGTGGATCCAGCAGCTCACCAGCGCCATTTTCCCTCTGCAGTGGACACAGACGCTGACTGACAGGGACGCGCAGCTCATCCGGAGAGACTCCAGATTACCTCAGCGGTACCAGGGGGTCATAGCAGGGGGGGGGGGGGGGGGGGGAACGATTATTAGTGTACTAAGTCCTCTATCAGGGTACTTAGTCTGCGACCTGGCTAACCTTGGCATTAGCGATAAGGGCGCGGTGGGGGCTGGCTCCAAATAACTCTGAAGGGCTCTATGTGGGTTAATTGTGCTTAACCTCCTCGTGTGTGTGTGTGTGTGTGTGTGTGTGTGTGCTGTCACATTTACATTATGTCAGGCAAAGAGTGTGTTTCTTGTACAGAGGAGTGTTCCTCTTCACCAGGGGGCTCACTACTAGGTACTCAGGGCAGTGCACCTTCCCAGAATAGCAGGGCTGAACCAGAGTGGGTAAATTCCATTAAGGGAATGATCTCAAATATTTCTACAAAGCTATCCCGCAATGAGAAAGAGACGCAATACTTAAGACAGACAGTGGATGAGTTTATGAATAGAGACTCAGTCCCCATCCCAGCGTCTCAATCCCCTCCCATTTGTCCGCAAAAACAATCTTGGCACATATCCTGCAGTCTGACTCTGATGGAGGTGGATTTGGAGGGGGGGAATGCTACTCTGTCACAGGGAATACAGGCTCTCATAGAGGCTATCAGAGATGTTCTGCAAATTGCTGATAAGGTGTCAGAGGAGTGTGAGGAATCTTATTTTAATGTAAAAAAGAAGTCCTCAGTCACTTTTCCTACGTCAAAGGAATTGAATACCCTGTTTGAAGAACCGTGGGTTAATCCTGATAAGAAATTTAAAATCCCTAAAAGGTTGCTCTCATCTTTTCCTTTTCCTCTAGAGGATAGGAAAAAATGGGAAAATCCACGGATAGTGGACACATCAGTCTCTAGGCCAGAGGTTCTCAAACTCGGTCCTTGGGAGCCCACACAGTGCATGTTTTGCAGGTAACCCAGCAGGTGCACAGGTGTATTAATTACTCACTGACACATTTTAAAAGGTCCACAGGTGGAGCTAATTATTTCACTTGCGATTCTGTGAGGAGACCTGCAAAACATGCACTGTGTGGGCCCCCGAGGACCGAGTTTGAGAACCTCTGCTCTAGGCTGTCACATAAAATTGTATTGCTTGTCCCTGGTGCAGACTCCCTAAAAGATACGGCTGATCGTAAAATTGAGACTACACTCAAATCATTGTACACAGCTGCTGGGGTGGCCCAAAGACCCACTATTGCATGTGCGTGAATCACAAATGCCATTGCTAAATGGTCAGGTAACCTAAATGAGTGGTTAGATTCCTTGTCTAGGGGGGATGTTTTACTTCGGCAGCATATACAGGACTCTGCGAACTTTATGGTGGAAGCCATAAAAGAGATTGGTTTGCTTAATGCACGCACCGCCACTATGGCAGTGTCAGCACGCAGGGGCTTGTGGCTACTCCAGTGGACTGCTTATGCGGACTCCAGGAAAGGCGTGGAAGGCCTGCCATTCACAGGAGAGGCCTTGTTTGGACACAAACTAGAAAAATGGATCTCCAAAGCTATGGTGGGTAAGTCTACAGCCAGGAAAGCTTATGCAACTTCAGATTCACAGTCTTTTCGGAAAGCCAAGTTTAAGGGAAAATCCAGAGGTGCTTCTACGTCTTCTAGAGGTGCAAGAGGTAAACCACGCAAACCAGCAACTGCAGTTGCTCGGGAACAGAGCTCAGGCTCTGCTTCCTCAAAGCCTTCAGCATGACAGTGGACCGAGATGCCTGGAGGGCTGTCAGGTGGGAGCCCGACTAAAAATTTTCAGTCACATCTGGTGAAGTTCGAGCTGGGATCCCTGGGTCATAGATCTTATTACCCAGGGCTACAGACTGGAGTTCCAAGACCTCCCACCTCACAGATTCTTCAAATCAAGCTTACCAGCTTCACAAGAGGCAAGTATAACTTTACAGCAGGCCATCCAAAAACTGGTACAGACTGTAGTCATTGTTCCAGTTCCACCTAATCTGCACAACAAGGGGTACTATTCCAACTTGTTTGTAGTACCGAAACCGGACGGTTTGGTACGACCAATTCTGAACCTCAAGTCCTTGAATCTGTTCTTAAGAGTGTTCAAGTTCAAGATGGAGTCTCTGAGAGCGGTGATCTCAGGTCTGGAGGAAGAGGAATTCCTTGTGTCTCTGGATATAAAGGATGCGTACCTTCACATTCCGATCTGGCTGCCTCATCAGGCTTATACACGGTTTGAAAAATAAATAATAAAAAGAGCGCTTAACACCTGCTATGTCTATAAATTAGTTATATAAACAAAGAAAGATAATTATAATATTTTTTACATTATATAAAATTTATTACACATAAAAAGTTAAATATTATAATCTTTCATAACTTTTGCATTCATCATGGGTTCACATAAAAATGAAAACTAGATATTATAATCTTATCAATTTTCATATATATCACGGATTCACATTGATGGGAACACTCAAAGCGCTAGATGGTACCTGTAAATAGCTATTGGGACAGTCCTTGGTCTCCAACCCAAATAAAGTACATATGTTGCCACTCCTAGTAATGAATTTTGTTTTGTATCACATAACCATAGTTGGTAATTTTCTATCGTTAATTCCAGGGTCTGATTCCAGTACTGAATTTTTGATTAGTAGAATCAGTCAATTATGGCTCATGAGGTAGTTCAATGTCCCAGAATCTAATTGAGGGGATATCGTGAATTATTGTTGCTCACCTCCCCAGCAGCAGGGTTTCAGATGTAAAGCTTCGTGAGACGCAGTGCCCGGCTGCGGCTGCGCGCCGCTGGATGTATCTCTGCCGGAGTCGCGTATTCCCGGAGTGGTAGCAGCTTCACGTACTGACCTCAGAGCTTCCAGTTAGAAGGGTGGGAAGACAGCTCTCCGCTGTGGCTGCACGCCGCTCAGCTTCTCCTCATTAATACTTTTAAGGGAGCTTCTCACCAAGATATAGGTTGGAGATTTTTGCCAAGATACCGGTTCTATGGTCCCAAACGTTGGTGTTCCCAGATGGAGTATGGAATAAGTCCTTAACGCGTTTCTCCGTTGTATCAATTGAACGGTTTCATCAGAAGGTGTCCATCACTCACTCCTATCCTAGTATTTAAACACTATTTCCACCAATCATAGACTAGTGCTCATTATAGACTGCAGGTGTACTACAGGTGTTATCTAAATAAATAGTTCAATCTGAGGCAATCTTTATTATACTAGCACTTGCTAGAAACTATATCCTTTATAACTATATATTATAATCCACAGAATAAAAAAAAGAAGGAGGTTCACAGTCTCTAACCCATTCAAAGAAACTGCACCACTCCAAATTAAAAATAAATTATATCTGGCAACACGTAGGCAATGGAGAACAGACGCATATTAGAGAATAATTCAGAAACAAATGGAAGTGGAACACTATCCATTATTACAGGCTGCTATAGTCTAGCGGTCAGGGCCACCGCCCCACAAGTCACAGTTGCACCACATCCCCGGTTCAAATCACACCTCACGCCACAATTCACCCTTCATCTCATTATTTAATTTTTTAATTTTTAAAAAAAAAGTTTTTTGAGAGTAGTAATGTACTATAATTCTCATATAATTAATCCCTACTGGTTAACCACTAGTACATATATCCAATACTTTCACCGACAACTCCTTTTTCCTTAATTGTGATTAGGGCAATATTTAATTGAACTAGTATATTGGTGCGCCCGAGATATTGTCTGCACACAGACGCCTGGGGAGTGACATTTAGTTGACCTCCCGATACGTCAGTGTGCATACAAGGATTTTTTACTGTGTTATATACGGTTTGCACTGCAGGACTGACACTACCAGTTCCAGGCCCTGCCATTTGGTCTCTCCATGGCACCGAGGGTATTCACCAAAGTGATGGCAGAGATGATGTTTCTCCTTTGCAAGCAGGGAGTGAACATAATTCCATACCTGGACGATCTTCTGATAAAGGCGCCGTCCAGGGAGAGGTTGCTGGACAGCATTGGCCTCTCAACCAAACACGGGTGGATTCTGAATCTTCCGAAATCTCACCTAGAGCCAACACGGAGGCTCCCATTCCTGGGAATGATACTGGACACGGAGTCGCAGAAAGTGTTCTTTCCATTGGAAAAGGCATTGGTAATCCAGTCGATGGTTTGGGATGTCCTGAAGCCAACCCGGATATCGGTGCATCTATGCATTTGCCTTCTGGGGAAAATTGGGGCCTCTTATGAGGCGCTTCAATACGGAAGGTTTCACGCAAGACCCTTCCAGCTCAATCTGTTGGACAAATGGTCCGGATCGCTCTTCACATGCACCAGAGGGATCCGTCTGTCGCCAAAAGCCAGGATCTCCCTTCTGTGGTGGCTACAGATTTCACACCTCGTCGCGGGTCGGAGGTTCGGAATTCAGGACTGGATCCTGTTAACCACGGACACAAGCCTCAGAGGTTGGGGAGCAGTCACCCAGGGGGTGCAGTTTCAAGGAAGATGGTCAAGTCAGGAAGTCACCCTTCCAATCAACAATCTGGAATTCAGGGCCATATACAACGCCCTTCTGCAGGCCTCTTATCTTCTTCACGATCGGGCCATTCAGGTCCAGTCGGACAGTGTGACGGCAGTGACATACATAAACCGGCAGAGCGGAACGAAAAGCAGAGAAACAATTGTCAAATGTGTCAAGAATTCTCCTCTGGGCAGAAAAAAACGCTGTGGTGTTGTCAGCGGTCTTCATTCCGGGAGTAGACAACTGGGAAGCAGACTTCCTCAGCAGACATGATCTGCACCCGGGGAAGTGGGGCCTTCACCCGGAAGTGTTCAGGTGCTTAACATGTCGATGGGGATATCCACACATCGACATGATGGCCTCTTCGTCTCAAGAAGCTCAAGCGGAATTGTTCCAGGTCAAGAGACCAACAGGCAGTGGCGGTAGACGCTCTGACGACTCCATGGTTCTATCAGATGGTGTACGTGTTTCCTCCACTTCCTCTGATCCCAAGAATTCTCAAAAAAATAAAAAGGGAAAAGGTTCAAGGCAATACTCATTGCTCTGGACTGGCCAAGAAGGGCCTGGTATGCGGACCTTCTGGAGATGGGTGGCCTCTACCTCTTCGCAAGGATCTTCTGCAACAGGGCCCATTCATCTATCAGGACTTACCGTGGCTACGTTTGACGGCATGGAAGTTGAGCGGCTGATTCTAGCCAGAAGAGGGATCCCTAACAAAGTTATCAGGACTGTGATCCACGCCAGGAAGGGGGTAACGTCTAAACATTACCACCTAATTTGGAAGAAATACATCTCTTGGTGTGAGAGCAGACAATATTTCCTGCTTTTTCTGCAGGCAGGTGTGGCTGTTGCCCTACGTCTGGGCCCCATAATAGTCCAGATTTCGGCCTTGTCCATTTTCTTTCAAAAACAATTGGCTTCTCTCCCTGAGGTCCAGACGTTTTGGAAAGGCGTTCTGCGCACCCAACCTCTCTTTGTGCCTCCCATGGCACCTTGGGATCTCAATTTGGTGCTACAGTTCCTCCAGCTGACAGCGCTTGCAACCCCAGAAGATTTCCGGGCATACCACTGAAGGGGTTAAAAGGTTAAACAATTTTATTTCTCATCATTCTTGCCAACCAGTTTATCACTGACTAATCTAACCAAGTCAGACACATATAGTCCTTATCATGGGATCTTCTTAGGGGGGTGCTTTTACTCAGTACTGTGCGTCTGCTGAACAGCTCACACCTTTATCGACTGCATCAGTTAAAGCAAGATTATACACAGTGGCGGAACTTGTGAATGGTGGGCCCAGGTGCAAAAATATTATTTGGGCCCTCTTCTCCACCTCAACCCAAGTTCATAATATGCCACATGGCAGTTGGTGACAGGGAGAGGCATGTGTTGGCAGAGGGTGACAGGGATAGGCAGTGGGTGACAGGGATAGACAGTGGGTGACAGAGGTACAAGCACAATGTCCTGTACAGTGTAGAGAACAGGGAGCTGCACCCTGGTGGGGGCAGGAACACAGCGGCCTCTGCTCACTCGGTCAGCCCGACTGTGACTGCGCCCGCGCCAGTTACACAAGTTGTGAGTTGCCTTTCATTCACAGACCGCAATGAATCAGAATAAATGTACAGCTGGGATGGTATCTGGATCCTCGCGCTTGGGATGCCGGCGGTCAGAAAACAGTCAGCGACATCCCGGCGCTCGGACCAACCTAACCTTCCCTAAAGAAATCTCTGGCACCGGGAGGATAAACAATTAAGCCTTGTGATCAGCTGGAGGATGTCTGTGATATAAGATATGTGACTGAACAATCCTAAACTCACCAAAAATTCAACCTAATGTTGGGGCTATTAAAAAAAAAAATGTATCACAGCTATTTTCTGATTTCTGATCTATAATTGAGGTTTAATCGTTTACCTTACAAAGTGCTGGAGACTTACTTATGTGTTATAGGATAACAGATGTCATATACGTAACATGGCAAAAGTCAATCTTCGTAGCACTTATGCTACAGAGATTAAATGGCCTTTCAAAAGTAAGATTACAGAAGGCTTTGGATGTGCCCTCCTACAACTTTACTAAACATACGGCTGTATCCGTATGACATCCTTCCGCACTTTCCGCCCTTGTTTTACAATCGGGGCTTTGCTCGCGGTATTGCATAGCATTGTATCCATAGTGCGTGTTGTAAAAAATGTCTCATGATATAAATGTATTGCTGTGATGCACAGAAGATAGCCATGAAAATGGGGAAATATTGTCTTTGCTATACATATGGTAGTTATTTTGGGATATTTACTAAGTGTCTAAAAAAACGCAAGTAACTGGGGTCCGTGTGCACCGCGCATCCTGCACCCATTATAGATACACCACTGGTGAGAGGGGTGTATCCAAACTGACACTTAATTTGCAGTGTAAAAATAAAGCTCCCAGGATATGTGGGCTACATGCAAAGGAGCCAGTATTTACCCTGCATGCAAGAAAATTGTATTTGTACCCCTTGTATTGTAACACTGTTTGATTTGTTACACAGTTACTTGCATTCTTACTTTATGTCCAACTCAGACCATAAGGGAAACTAGCAGCTATGAGTCTTATGTGTTCATACAAAGAAGACCTGTCCTGCACAATTATGATCTATGTATGAAAAATAATTTCTAAGCAGAAAGTATTTTTACTTTTACCGTATATGTGCTGAAGACTCATAAAATAAAAAAATAAATAAAAAACATTTGTGCAAAATGTCCTGGGATTCTAATTCTCACACTGGAAGGCAGGGAGAGGTTAAATTGAGATAACTTTATCTAGCCATCTAGAAACAACTGTGTCTGAGTTTGGGAGTTAGGGGGGAAAAAAATCAATGTTTTGCTTCTATGAAATACATTTAAAATGATGGATTATTTGGTTGATTGTTGCCTTACACGCATCATTGTTTTATTGTTCTGTGATCCTATGAAATGCTGAGCAATCTAGCTTAAAACATTAACCTAGAAAGCGAGATACTTGTTGGAACAAGTGGATGTCTGAGTCAGGACATACCATGCGCCTCACGAGAGTTTAAACAGGATGTACGGGATCATTCTCCTAAGCGGGGTGATGCTTTGAACCTCAGACAGCGGCTGCTATAATCACAGCAGAGATATGAGGGCCTTTATGCCCTTATTTCTTTTTTGCACTAGCACTTTTTTGCATTTTCACCACACTTTTTTATGGGGTTTTTTCTGTGTGTGTGTGTGTGTGTATGTGTTTAATTGTGTCTTTCACGTTTTTAGGTGTAGACCAGTGGTTCTCAGACTGTGTGCTGTGGAACCCTGGGGTGCCTCGGGACACTTGCAGGAGTGCCTTGGATTTGTGGTTCAGAACCAATTCAAATTATTTATGGCCATTGGAATAGGCAAAACCAGTGCTGGTGGCTGGCGATCATAAAATATGTGAACAAACAGAAGCAAATCTTGCCCATCACCACACAATTGAACCTAAGGATGGCATATAAATACAATTTACTTAGATTAATATTTATTTGTACATTTCTCAATAAGAAACTTTGGCCTAGGGGTGCCGTGAAAAAATTCTGTTTCTGTAGGGCGTCGTGGTTCAAAAAAGTTTGTGAATTACTGGTATAGATCATTATTGGTTCGCCCTCTCCCTTCGGGAGAGAGCTAATAAAGGGGGACCCCAAGCCTTGCGGTGGAATGAAACCCAAAGATCCATGCCCACTAAGGGGCTGTTTGGCTCTGAGGATCAGGATGTCATCAAGTTGTCCCTCTAGCTTCAGCAAAGGGGGACCTGAAGATTCCCTTTTTCCCCTTAATGGGGCATTTTGGAGGGGGTCCAAAGACCCAAGTTTCCATCATGGTTTTGCAAAGCACTAGGTCAGAGGTTCTCAAACTCGGTCCTCGGGGGCACACACAGTGCATGTTTTGCAGGTAACCCAGCAGGTGCACAGGTGTATTAATTACTCACTGACACATTTTAAAAGGTCCACAGGTGGAGCTAATTATTTGACTTGCGATTCTGTGAGGAGACCTGCAAAACATGCACTGTGTGTGCCCCCGAGGACCGAGTTTGAGAACCTCTGCACTAGGTGATTGGAGCACGCACCTCGGGCTTCAGTAGAAAAAATGAGTGCAGTAAAAGGGCAATAAGTGCTTTACAAATACTGTGACATTTTTACAGGACTGTAATCTTTATACGAGCTGGTGAAAAAGTCTGTTTAACACATCTACCTTTTCTTCTTTACATTATGTTCACATATTTCCCTATATCCCTTTGTGCAGTTGGACAGTTAATCTTTCAATCCAGAAAAACGTATTTTTGTGTAGTATTGAATTATGTCAAGGTGAAATCATATACTACACTAGGTCATATGATATCCTATAACATTAAACTCCAAAAGTGTTGCGTCTCTTACCCAAAGTACAGATCATCCCTTCTGCGGTTTTCCCTGTAGATGTAGAAATTGTCATTAAGTTGGATTAAGGGATGGGACCCACGTGTTTTGAAATCAAGCAGACAACACTAATTTTTCACGCCTGCTAAATGCCCCGCATACTGATGAAAAAATGTAAGCCAATAGACCTGTAACGCAGAATTCACATTCCATCACTTTTATCCTTGTATTAAGAATTCATGAGTGTTAACACTTGGGTACTTAGAGTACTATGCTGCAAGAGATCTGTAAGATATCTGACCCAGGATCGAACCGCAGACTCCAACCTGGTCAGCATTTATAATTCTCTGTCTCTCATCCTGAGCAACTAGTTATTGGCTCTCCAGTAGGTGCTACTATTATGTACCAGCTTGGTGTTGCATTGGATTGGAGATCTTCCTTCAGAATTCAGTGTTGCTTGTAGGTTTTCAGGCAGTGACCCCTGTACACCCGGGGGTTGAGACTCAGAATGCACTCAGCTGGTATTCTTGTCTATAAGAGACGCTGTTCCTTTAAGACTCTGTGTCTACCGGTACCTGTATGCCCACCAGGACTTATGCCACTGGCAGTATAATGAGCTCAACCACTAGGTGACCTGAATCAAAGCCAGCAGGAATTGAACCCTAAGATAACTACATGGGCAGCGAGGAGGAACGGGAAGAAGGGAAGGCAACAATGGCATAATAACAAAACCTAAAGTACTGAGGGGATGAGGGACTGTCTGGCCAGGGAGAGGTTAATACTGAGGAGAGCTAACACAAATAATACCCCTAACTGGGGATAACCTCCGGGCTGGGATGAATAGTACTATAAGTAGTAGCTAGTACTTAACTAACACTAAAGACAAAACTAAAGATATATAATACAGCAAGGTAATTCTATGGAAAGCTGTTACGGAGCAAAAGCTGGACACCAGAGCTGACATTGACGATGGATGCTGAGAGGCAGGTGAGAATTCTGCAGCCGCAGACTGGAACACAGTGATGAGGGCTCCTGCAGCAACCGGGAACTATGACCAGCATAGGATGACAGACAGGAAATACATATACAGGAGATAATACCCAATCAGAACAGCCAAGGAGACCAGGCCCTCTGATTGAGGAGACTCAATGCACCTGTTCAGTTACACACACAGACAAAACTCCTCATTATACTGCAGCTGAAGCTGAACACACAGGAACATGCAGGAATCTAAAATGAACTGGGAATGCAGGAAAACATGGCAAGCTGATCCAATAGAAACTGATCATAACACTTGGCTTGTTTATGTTATAAGAGCTCATGGCACTGATCCTCTGGCTTGCCAATCTGTATTGCATGTGTACTGTCTGCCTCTGACCTTGTGATTGAATTCATTTACCCGCCTTTCTCCTATCAATGGTCACCTACTTGAGACTAACCTGGAGGCTGCAGCCAGTTCAGCAAAGTCCATCATTCTCTTGCAGTGTGTCAATGGTTGTGCAGAATTTCTTTTAACGTTAACTCACCTGGTTAATAGTATTGTAAAACCTTTTGGCTTTTATTGTGATTAACAACTTTGGCTCTTCAAAAAGGCCTTTTATATAATACATACATTATTTTTATTATGATTACTAAACCTTTTAGTACAGTATTTGTAGACCTGTTGTGGTTTCAGAAGTATACTCCATCTTGGGCAAAAACTCTTGATAATTTCTTTCATTTTGCTTTGAGAAAATTCTAATTAATCTCTGCACGTTGAAAGCCTCCTTAGCTTTTCTGCCTTATTTTCAGAATTATAATGTGTTTTCTTAATGCAGACTGGAGCTCTGACCACCTTGTTGTCTAAAGCTGCATACACACGGTGCGATTTTCCATGCGACTATATAGTCCACATGGCACGGAAGTATAGTGCATATCGCTCCGTGTGTATAAGCTTGCAATGCCGATGCACGGTCCTGCGGGATCGGAATTGCAAGAAAATATAGTGTGTGCAGGCAGGGACGATACTGACTACATGCCTCCGGGCAATATATAGTCAGTATCGGCTAAAAGCCTGCATCGTACCTTGTGTATGCAGCTTAATATAGTTGTGTCCTTGTATTTCCACTCACAATTGAGCACGGTGCACTTCCTGACCAGCTTATGTTGCCTTACCTTTGGGTCAACCCATCTGTTGTGGATTAGTTCCAGACGACCAATGGCAGAGTGAGGCGTTTCAAACAAGTAAAGTTTTATTCCAGACTGAAAGCCAGAGCCAGTGCAATGGCTTCTTACACAGGATGCCAACAAGAGTTTAGCTTACATGAGACAGCACTTCAGATGAGCAGAGTATCCACAGCACAGTGAGGGTTCAGATTGTCCAGAATACAGAGGGCTGCAGAAGGTGCAACTTCTCCCTCATATTCCCCTGACTTAGGGGTCTATTTACTAAGCCTTGGATGTAGATAAATACGACGGAGATAAAGTCCCAGCCAATCGGCTCCTAACTGTCATTTTTCAAACCCAGCCTGTGACATGGCTATTAGGAGCTGATTGGCTGGGACTTTATCTCTGTCGGATTTATCTATATCCAAGGCTTAGTAAAAAGACCCCTAACTCCTCTAACCAGGTTTTTATACTTTAGCTGGTCTTAATTGAGGAAAGGTTGTGGTTCTTCCCTGATCTACAGCAGGTTAACCCTTTCCTCAGCATTTGCGAGAGACCCACTCTGCCACACCACCATTACCATAGAGGCCTGCGTTGCAATCCGTTCCTTTGGTTCAGTTGCCAACTTCATGAATCAATAAACAATTTGGGCCTCACATGTAGAGTGTAATTTACTTAGAGCAGGATGAAATGCACATCTGGTCACTATGCCTTTACCACAAACTTGCTAGGCGGTCAATGACCTCATAAGTAATCTGACCATCTAGCACAGTGATTTTCAACCTTTTTCAACTCGCGGCACACCGGCAAGACTTTAAAATTGCTAAGGCACACCATCAGTGCCCCACGGGGGAAAAAAACATTGGCCCCCATAGTAATTAAACAAACACACTGGCCACCACAGTAGCACAAACACATTGGCCCCCAAAGTAATACAAACACACTCTCTGCTAATACAGCCCGCTCTGGTAGTCCCAGAGGGAGGCGACACCTCCCAATGGGAGTGCCTGTCCTGCGGGTCACTGGCAGGTAGCACTTCCAATAGTAAAAGTCACGGCCAGTCACAGTGAAGCCAGTGCAGTCACGAACTTCATCTCGCTCACTAACATGAGCTGAGTTTGCAGATTTTATTTATGGGGTGTCTGCAGTCCTGCAGCCCATAGGTAAAATCCACCAATGGTGGTAATATCGGTACAATGCAGCAACGTACCGGAATGTGGATATAAAACGCCTTGAGAACATAATACAGCTTCTGGAGTTCTGCAAAAATGTCCACAAAACCTTTTTAGGGTGGGACTGTTTACATTCCCAGTTGTTCGGTTGTGACTTGATCCACTTGTGTCCTGCTAATGCTTTTCGATTATTGGTGAATGTTTTTCAAAACCAGTAACGTGGATCCTCTGTGGTCTGTGATTCAGCCACCTCGAGGGGGCTTGCTGCACTCGCCATCCCTCGAGGGGATTCCGCTGCCGGGATCCTGGCGTCAGTATGCCGCCGGTCACGCATACCACACCCCAAATTCTGTGTTTTTACTTTTTATTACTTTTAAAATTTTTGCACATAATACAGAAGCCACAATGGTGGAAACCTTTTGTTCTAATTACATTTCTTCCTGGTTCCTGTAATGTACTCTTAACTTAATTGGCACGCCATCTTGGTTTAACAACTTGGATACCCCAAAAGTTCACAAAGTCATTTACAATAAATTTATGTGCATTTTTAAAGTGTACACAGTGTGGGTTAATAATAGTCGTTTATGCATATTAAAAAACACTTTTTTGTACACACTCAGATGCTCAGGAGGGCCAGTAAAAACTGACGCTCCTAAGTACAGCTGTGCCTGCACAATAATCTAGGTGCAACTATTAAATTGTAAATGTATCTCAGGTATCCCAATCAATTTTATTAAAAAATTAATAAAAAAATCTTATATGCTATACCAGTAATTACTATTGAAACAAAAAGAGGAAACATACAGCGCTAGTAGATTTCTTAATAAAATATTTTATTCTTTATTTTTATCTAGATTTTTCTTTAGCTAAAATAGCCCTTATTTCCCCCTACCTATAAATCTAATTCCACATTTCGCTTATATATATTTTTTTATTAAAATTCTAGCCAATAAACAATAACACATCAATCATATATATATACAATAGCTCTGCTCTATGTAATTCATTCTTCAATGCATCACTGAAACAATTGGATACAAGTGCAACAAATGTTTTCCTTCCAATACTGAAAAAGGGACTCCAACCTCTAAATTGATATTTAGTTGCTAATTCAGCATGAGTCAGAGACTCTTGTACTTTGTTGCTATACTGGAAGATAGCTGTTCCAATTCCTTCTTTATTATTAAAGGTGTTAAATTAAGTTCCCAAAACCACACTTTACTGACCACGACACTTTAAACTTCCAGATGGATTAGTGTATAAAAGCTGCTCCTTTTTGCTTAGAAAGTGTCACTAATTAAATAGCAGCAGTGGGTTAGTTGTTCATAAATTGATCTGCAGAGAAAGATACATGCTTTTCCTCAGAACAGAAATGAAAGTTCATACAACTCAGCTGTTAATTAACTGATTCAGTATATGGCAGCAGCCAAATACTTGATGATAGATTGACGTGCAAAGGTATAAAATTACTTTTGCTTAAAGCGATGATACAAGTTCATGCACCTCAGCTGGTATTTAAAACATGGCCATGTTATATGAAAAAAAGTTACCACTTTTCCACCTGGGTCGAAATTCTTTACTCACTCCCGGCTCTGGTGCTCAAATGCCTTTTTGCAAGCCTTATCCGGAGATCCTTAGAGATTCTTCCCAGCACAATGAGGTAAACCCGTGGTAGCTGCTTATAGGTAGGTAAAACCAAGACGCGTTTCCCCGCCTGTCACACTCAGCGGCTTCTTCAGTCCGACTGTAGTATGGCCATGTTTTAAATACCAGCTGAGGTGCATGAACTTGTATCATCGCTTTAAGCAAAAGTAATTTTCTCTGACGTCCTAGTGGATGCTGGGAACTCCGTAAGGACCATGGGGAATAGCGGCTCCGCAGGAGACTGGGCACAAAAGTAAAGCTTTAGGACTACCTGGTGTGCACTGGCTCCTCCCCCTATGACCCTCCTCCAAGCCTCAGTTAGATTTTTGTGCCCGAACGAGAAGGGTGCACACTAGGGGCTCTCCTGAGCTGCTTAGTGAAAAGTTTAGTTTTAGGTTTTTTATGTTCAGTGAGACCTGCTGGCAACAGGCTCACTGCATCGAGGGACTAAGGGGAGAAGAAGCGAACTCACCTGCGTGCAGAGTGGATTGGGCTTCTTAGGCTACTGGACACCATTAGCTCCAGAGGGATCGAACACAGGCCCAGCCATGGAGTCCGGTCCCAGAGCCGCGCCGCCGGCCCCCTTACAGAGCCAGAAGCAAGAAGAGGTCCGGAAAATCGGCGGCAGAAGACATCCTGTCTTCACCAAGGTAGCGCACAGCACTGCAGCTGTGCGCCATTGCTCCTCAGCACACTTCAGTCACTGAGGGTGCAGGGCGCTAGGGGGGGGCGCCCTGAGCAGCAATAAAAACACCTTGGCTGGCGAAAATACATCACATATAGCCCCCAGGGCTATATGGATGAATTTTAACCCCTGCCAGATTACACTGAAAAACTGGAGAAAAGGCCGCCGAGAAAGGGGCGGAGCCTATCTCCTCAGCACACTGGCGCCATTTTCCCTCACAGCTCCGTTGGAGGGAAGCTCCCTGGCTCTCCCCTGCAGTCACTATACTACAGAAAGGGTTAAAAAAGAGAGGGGGGCACTAATTAGGCGCAGTATAAACAATACAGCAGCTATAAGGGGAAAAACACTTATATAAGGTTATCCCTGTGTGTATATATATAGCGCTCTGGTGTGTGCTGGCAAACTCTCCCTCTGTCTCCCCAAAGGGCTAGTGGGGTCCTGTCCTCTATCAGAGCATTTCCTGTGTGTGTGCTGTGTGTCGGTACGTTTGTGTCGACATGTATGAGGAGGAAAATGATGTGGAGGCGGAGCAAATTGCCTGTAATAGGGATGTCACCCCCTAGGGGGTCGACACCTGAGTAGATGAACTGCTGGAAGGAATTACATGACAGTGTCAGCTCTTTACAAAAGACAGTGATTGACATGAGACAGCCGGCTACTCAGCTTGTGCCTGTCCAGACGTCTCATAGGCCGTCAGGGGCTCTAAAGCGCCCGTTACCTCAGATGGCAAATAAAGACGCCGACACGGATACTGACTCCAGTGTCGACGGTGAAGAGACAAATATGACTTCCAGTAGGGCCACACGTTACATGATTGAGGCAATGGAAAATGTTTTACACATTTCTGATAATACGAGTACCACCAATAGGGGTATTATGTTCAGTGAGGAAAAACTACCTGTAGTTTTCCTGAATCTGAGAAATTAAATGAGGTGTGTGATGAAGCGTGGGTTTCCCCCGATAAAAAAAAACCTGATAATTTCTAAAAAGTTATTGGCATATATCCTTTCCCGCCAGAGGTTAGGGTGCGTTGGGAAACACCCCCTAGGGGGGATAAAGCGCTCACACGCTTGTCAAAACAAGGGCTCTACCCTCTCCTGAGATGGCCGCCCTTAAGGATCCTGCTGATAGAAAGCAGGAGGGTATCCTAAAATGTATTTACACACATACTGGTGTTATACTGCGACCAGCAATCGCCTCAGCCTGGATGTGCAGTGCTGGGTTGGCGTGGTCGGATTCCCTGACTGAAAATATTGATACCCTAGATAGGGACAGTATATTATTGCCTGTAGAGCATTTAAAAGATGCATTTCTATATATGGGTGATGCACAGCGGGATATTTGCCGACTGGCATCAAGAGTAAGTGCGCTGTCCATTTCTGCCAGAAGAGGGTTATGGACACGACAGTGGTCAGGTGATGTGGATTCCAAATGGCATATGGAAGTATTGCCTTATAAAGGGGAGGAGTTATTTGGGGTCGGTCTTTCAGACCTGGTGGCCACGGCAACAGCTGGGAAATCCACGTTTTTACCCCAGGTCGCCTCTCAACATAAGAAGACGCCGTATTATCAGGCGCAGTCCTTTCGTTCCCATAAGGGCACGTGGGCAAAAGGTTCCTCATTTCTGCCCCGTGACAGAGGGAGAGGGAAACGGCTGCAGAAATCAGCCAGTTCCCAGGAACAGAAGCCCTCTCCCGCCTCTGCCAAGCCCTCAGCATGACGCTGGGGCTTTACAAGCAGACAGGGAGGCAGTGTTGGAAGCCATTCACAAGCTGTATTCCCAGCAGGTGATAATTAAGGTACCCCTCCTGCAACAGGGAAAGGGGTATTACTCCACACTGTTGTGGTACCGAAGCCGGACGGCTCGGTGAGACCGATTTTAAATCTAAAATCTTTGAACACTTACATACAGAGGTTCAAATTCAAGAGAAGGGGACTACATGGTGTCTCCGGACATCAAGGATGCTTACCTTCATGTCCAAATTTACCCTTCTCACCAAGGGTACCTCAGGTTTGTTGTACAGAACTGTCACTATCAGTTTCAGACGCTGCCGTTTGGATGGTCCACGGCACCCCGGGTCTTTACCAAGGTAATGGCCGAAATGATGTGTCGAAGTCAGAAAAATGTCTCTATGCACGTTGCCATATTTGCACCGCACACTGGTCCGTGCTGCGCATGCGTGCGCTCTCCCGTGGAGGCGCATACCCGCAATAGCGTGCACTCGCAGGCGCGGTATGCGTATTTACGGTAGAGTTTACGTAGTCGTAGCGTGCGACCCATTCGTTACAACTGTTCACAATTAATGTAGTTTATAGATCATGGTCCCTTTGATAGATTCTGAAAGTTTGGTTAAAATAGAATGTCCCTGAGCTGAGGAGTCCCTCTTTGCATCGTACGAAGGGTCTAACAGGAATCATACAGCAGTGTTTGGTACCCATCGGAAGAGTATTTAATTAGCAATATTCCGGTGTTGGTTTGGAGCGTATTAATTGCTCGTGCGAATAGTTATGGACATAAGAAGTTATGTCCATTTATTTATTATTATTTGTTCTTACTTAGTCATGCATCTGAACAGTTGGAGACAGGCATCAGTAGGTCTCAAATGTCTCTTTGACCTCAGAGATCCCCCAAACAATAGTTTGCATGTTAAGAGGGCCTCATATCTACACATGCATAAGGTAAACACAGGAATAGTAATTGAAGATCAATTGTACTCCAAATCAGTATCTTTCCCGCAGACGGAGTACAATAGCCTTTAATTACACTGAGCTTTTGAGACTCAATAAGGAGGGCCAACACCTGTGTTTACAAATGTGGCTGGATTTGTATACAGGAGAATGAGGGCTGAGATGTCATTGTCTCAACTGAAAGTGGACATCATGAATATAGAACAAAACCCAGACAGGATTCTGTTTTGTATTCGCCAAACAATAGCTTCTCACTAGACAGGAATGTGTTGGTCATCACCCATTGTGTTACATAACCAAGGCCACTGATGCAGCTGGCTCACATGCTGGGAGGGACACACACTTCCTGTGGTTGACACACCCCCACAGCTGGAATGCAGGTATGATATACCCACTGGAGATCACAGGGCTGACTGACACTCAGAACTAAGCTAGCATCAAGCAGCATGGCGGCTACATCCCCAGGACAGAATTCCTTCCCAAAGGCTAAGTATAGAATCACATGGCTATAGAAGGAAATATAGACATATTGCTTTCTGGTTTAAATAGGATATTGTAACTTGGCTGTGATGATTGTTGGGTGTTAGTGTTGGTGCCCTGTGGAATCTGTGATGGTAGCTGGGATCTTGTTAATCATAAATACCACCATGCAGTACTTTTGAATATGTGCTGGTAGCAATGGCAGGCTGATACTTGTGAGTACCTGGTGGTCTGGTCTTGTGATAACTCATATGCTCTGGTTATAGAGATACTGTGTTTGCTTGAAATTGTGAAAGGTGATTTAGATTGTTTGGAATTGTAAAATCAGAACATATGCATTGTTTTGAGGCTTGGACATTTTGGAATAAAATGGAGTCTAGCTTCTGCCCCATGCGGCATTGTAGGGACGATTGTGTAGCTGGGTGTTGTGTATATAGGGACAGGCAGCATGGGTAAGCTCAAGTACTTTCTAAACAAAGATTCTCAGCATTGATTAACTGCGCAGCGATTGTTCCTCACATGTGTAAGCTTCGCTGCAACCATATTGTCTTTTAATGTTATTGTGAGCCAATCTCTCTCAAATCTCTCTCTCTCTCTTGTCTTCTCATCTTCTCTTATTTCTCCTTAAACTTAACTGTATTGTATTGTAGTGTGTTTCCTGTATAGTTATCTGGTTAGGTGGTTTATGTTATACTGTAGTGTATCATTTGTACTGTGATTCCTTTTTGCAAGTATATTAGTTATAATACATAGTTAATAGGCTTTGGAACCTAAACCAGTATCTGTGTATTTTCTATAGTGTTAAGTGTTCACTTGAGCGTCGGTGACGCTCAAGCAGCTTTGTAGTTAGTCAGGTTACACAAGGTTGCACTTACACCCTGTACTCACATTAAGGTATTCAGTGTATTTCATTGGTATAAGGTTTTAACATAAAGGTATAGTGTTGTGAGCGTCTGCATCGCTGGTGACCTCCTCGTGGTCTCGAGCGTAGGCTACGCTACAGCGAATCATTCCCCTAGACATAACCAATAACGTGTCCTGTGATCGCTGGGCCGCGAGCGAACGTGACGCTTGAGCGTCTCGCCTACGGCCGAGCGATCGTTACGCCAACAGCGTACCATTACGGTACTTCTTAAGCAAACAGCGTACAGTGTTCTTAGCTTCATAAAGGGTTGTTTATACGACAAGGGAATTTGGCATTGTCAATTGGGAACTCGTCCTATACTTCTCACATCTGCACTAGGTAGATCAGCAGACATTATCCCCCAGCAAAGGGTGGGAGATTGTCTCATAGTGCTGGCGGGATAAGCGTCTGCTTCGCTTAGATAAAGAGTGCTGAAGGAACCCGGTAACCGGAAGTAAGAACAAAACGCTTGTGTCCTTTTAAAACTGTTTATTTTTCTTTTGTCTTGCGTACGCACGCATATATCTGCATTTCTGTTTCATTTTCGTATATCACTATTCCTGTTTGCCAATTTTATAGTTGATAGAAAGTGCTAAAAAGAGATTTGCTGTTATTTCATAGTAGAGGTAATAGTTAAAGTATAGAACAACACACGGTTTGTCTGAGATACAAGGCAGTCAGTGTGGATTGCGGTAGATGATCAGGGATCATTTACATTGATAAAAATATATTGTGTTACGGTGGATCCTTTGCATTGCGTACACGTGTCGCTAACAAAGACTAGCGTACGCAATCCAAAAGGCAGACGCACGCAGTGTACATTACGCAACGTAGCGTCCGGTTACGCCCACGTAGCTCAAGTTGTGATAAAGTGAAGTAACGCAAAGGCGATAATTAACGCACAGCGGTAGATAACGCGAAGCGGTAAATAACGCAAATCTATTTTTGGAAAATCTGAAATTTAGTTTAACAGATCCTGCTCCTAATTGGTAACACTTTTGGCCTAAAGACAATTTCTGCGCAGAAATAGATATAGAAACAAAAGTGTACATGTGTTGAGTGAGTGTGTTTTGTATACAAAAGTTTATATAACTGTAAGGTGGAACCAAAAGGAAAGCCGGGTACTCGTCAAGGGATATACGTGTAAGTGACATATACGGTGGCTAGGGAGGCATCCCTGGTTAAATAATATTTGAGCATTAGAGTATAGCGGACCATAAGGTAACAAGACCAGGAGGTCATAAGGTAACAAGACCAGGAGGTCATAAGGTAACAGACCAGGAGGTCATAAGGTAACAGGTAAAATAGACAAAGAGGTCCGCTATAAAAGTCCAGTGGCACAACGCCTGGGGTGTTGGTGCAGAACCCATATAGGCCACAAGCTCTTGCTGAAGGAATCGCAGCCGGAAACATCGATTCCATTGATCTTTCAGTACATGACAAGTAGTGCTCGTGTACTGAACGATTGGACCGCACGTAATTGTGTGCAGTAGTTAGTAATCTGACCTAATACCATTAGAGTAAAGTGGTCACAAACGCTATTTGTACATTCTGACGTGATTTGTGTAATTTTTTATTTTTGGAAGGGAAGTTCGCTGGTCACTCAGGAACTATCCAACAACCGATACTTGCTGGGGAACGCGCCCCAGTAAATAAAGGTTCACAGGGGCCCTGGGTTGGGTACAGCAGCTCTGGTTACAGTGATTGCAGCACAGGCCAACGTGGGCGAGAAGTAAGTGGGGTACTTGATAAACCACCACCGCCGGCCTGCCCAAGGACATCTTGGTTTGTTTGTAAGGGTTCGCTGAAAACCTTGAGATAAAGATCCAAGGAGGAATAAGCAACGCCTGCAGATTATGGGGGCCATTTGTTCAGGTAGGGGGCGATCAACCTCGGTTCGGGTTGATTCAGAGAACCGACCAGTTGGGTCGGCACGATATGTAATGTGTGAAAAATACGGTAGTCACACAGAGGTTTTATGTGATGAATGGGAGAGAATGACTGTACAAGACAGGGACAAATTCCCAAGAATAGGTAGCTTCAGTCCAGTAGTGTTACAAAATTTAAGGAGGAGGATAAGTCTCATTGAACCAACGAAGAGACAAAATAAACATTATGAATATTTACAGTTATGGCAACAGGAAAGTGAATTACAAAAAGAGTCTATTGACTTTTCTGACTCTTATCTTGAGAGGAGAGACAGTGGCATCAGGAGAGGGGTTGATTGCGGAGAGAAAGACACAAGGGTGAACAATAAAAACGCTCTTAGCAACTGTAATATAGATTATAAGAATAAGTGTAATAAATGTAACAATGATTATTGTAATACTGTTGAATGTACAACTATTAACCTGTGCAAGCTGCACCCCATGTCAAACCTCCCTCAGGAATACAAACAAGAAAGTGAGCCCAGAACGATGTCGGCACCTCTTCCAGAAGCCATCCTACAAGACATCCAGGTGGACACGACCAAATTGGTAAAGGCAATAATCAAACCCCCTAACGGAGGGTCAGGTGAGGTCGTGTCCACAGGTACGTACAATGTTTTATATCACGCACAAACAAATGTACCCCATATTATAAGACCAAAACAAGGTGATGTAATTGAGTTTAGTCCTGTCAGGGTGATCACAGTCCCCAATGGGAAGACTGACGATCAGGGAACCATTCCCGTCAAGGACAGTGCAATGCGCCATCCCTGGTCCCGGACAGAATTGAGATCAATCATGTCTGATTACCCAGATCCTAGGAAAGATCTAACTGTATGATCAAAGATTCACAGAAGGTATATCAACTCCCTAGACAACGACATAATCATGGTATCCAAGGAATCAGGTAGGTACAGGGAAAGCGGTTGATGGTGATGAGCATCCAAGCGTTTGAGGAGGCATCAAATCAACCAAAACCCCAGGCCATTGGCACATGGAGGAACTTAAGGATTTGTGATCTGTGCAAAAGAGAAGGGCATTATGCCAGTAACTGCAACAGCCCACATAAAATCAGACCCCCTAGACCAAGAAATGAGCAAAATTACAATACACACCATTATAATCAAGGATCACATAGGCAGGAAAGGTGATTATTAGGAATGGAGGCAAGCCTGAAGTAACGGTTAATGAAGTGGGAGGTCATTCACTAAAGACACAGGAATGACCAGGTGAAAAGTTGTAAATGTATTTGTGAAAAATGTTTTTCTCTCCCTCTCTCTATCCCCATCTCTGACTAGTAGTGGTAAGAATTCACACATTGCATACCCACTTGGTCCTTGCAGAAGTCTACCAAACCCCAGCATGACCTCCGCCACAATGTATTTCTGGCCAGATACAGACAGTGGAGTAATGCAGGTGCTGGTGGGGAGGGACTGCTCAAGGAGACCAGTAGACACATAGATATGACAGCCTAATAAGTCTGACAATGTTTTTCTAATGCTAACAATGTTTTCTTACAATGTTTAAAAATGCTTTGTTTCTCTTTTCTTATTGATGGTTATTGTCGAGTTATGTAATGTATATATGCACATGAATTGTTCTCTATCTCTTTTGTTTTTTTTATTTTCTCTCTCTTCTCACTCATGTTTCCATGGTTTAAAGATGCTATGTCACCCCTCAGTTGGACCAATGGTAATGCCAGATTTTTGCTCCTTACAGAAAGATCGTCGGTTAGGAAGGAATATTGCATCACCAGAATGATCGTTTTTGAAGACTGAGAGACAACACCTTTGAGAGGACAGCAGAACAAGAAGAACAACAAGACGAGAGAACTTATTATCGTAACGAGTTCTCTCCCCCTCAAACTGATTTTCTTATACCCCATTTACAAATTTCTTCTTTTCTCCTCCTGTAAGATGGACTTGCCCCAAGAGACTGTGATATGGATTTTTCCCGTTAACCATGATGTTGACCAGAGCAGTCTGTTTCGGTGAGAGTACCAGTGAGGTCGAGAAAGGATCCAGAAAGGTCCTGATGACTGAGACGGAGGTGTAAATTTCCAATAGCAACCCAATCACCAAGCAAAGGCGAGTACCGGGCACGATCTAACAACCATGTTATTTGTAAACAACTGTGAAGGAATGTTAGTTCAAAAAGAAAGTTGTATCTGTAGGCTCTGTAACAAAGAAATGCCAATCCAGTTTTAATATCCATATGGACCGGCATCCATTGAGTGACTATCACTCTCTAGTGGGTAACGTGTTAAACCAAACAGATTGTTGGGTATGCTCTCAAGTACCTCAGGGTCACAGCAAATCAGGGCTAGTACCATTTCCTTTAACGTTAGGGGAGGTACTTGAGCTAAGTGGTGGGAGACCGGTGGACCGGAGGTTTAATATCTCCAGCCCTCCTAGTTTGAAGCTCCACCAATACCATGTGGATAGGTCCCTCATATGTTTTAACATCTCCAATCCCAGAAAACCGGGAAATTGGGAAGTGTCATGGAGCAACCTTACCATGACCTTTTCACACAGAGCAGATAGAATGCCTACAGATACAGAGCTGGTACGCCACATAGCCAGTAGAGGAAAATCTTTCCGGTATCGATATACCTTAGGAAATAGGATTACTAGAGTTGGAGAGGTATCACCAGGATACTGTGCACATATCATACAAACTGATACGTGCATTAGGCAGATGGAAGAATTAGGGTCAGGAGATTTCACCTGGAAGGTTTGTAACATGGTCATGTCCTTCTCCGTCCCATATGTTCTCCCCGATGATGCATATTTCATATGCGGGAGAAAGGCGTACAAGTGGCTTGCCCCAAACTCTGAAGGATTGTGTTATATTGGAAAAGTATTGCCTGAAGTGATGACTGTTACACATGACAAAATGAAGGACATACACCGTGGTGCCCAAGCTCCTTATACTCACACTCATTACGAGCACCGAGTTAAAAGACAACTGTCAGAAAGGTTAGAGCATCCGGCCTCTGATCTTATCCATGAATCCACCGGGATTCAGGTTCTGGTAGCGTTAGATTTCACTCGTACCGCTCGAGGAGTGATGAATTATAGATACATTTCCGCACTCGCCAATTTGTTAGATAATATCACTGAAATGTATGATGACACGTTTAGATACACTGGAAGAGAACTTCAAGCTTACAAAACAGAACTAGTTCAGCATAGGATGGTTCTTAATTATCTTACAGCAGTAACAGGCGGATATTGTGTTACATTGGCAACACAGTACGGCATAAAGTGTTGCACGTATATCACAAATAGCACCGAGGATCCGGTAGAGGTCATAGACCAAAAGATGGACGATATTCTCCAATTGAAGTGGGAATTTCGTCGAAAACACAATCTCACCCTTGCTGCTGTAGGTAATGAGCTGACTAGTTGGGTGTCATGGTTGAACCCGCGAAATTGGTTCTCCGGTTTGGGAGAATGGGCTCAAGGAGTCATAAAGGATGTTGGAAAGTTTCTACTATGTATCTTGGGTGTCGTTATATCAATTGGATTGATATTTAGATGCGGGCAGGCTTTAATGAGGTGCAAACAAAGTACAAAAGTGATGAGCTTGAGGAGTGAGGAAACTGTAATTAACCTGGATTTGATTTATGACCCAATGATAGAAACCAGAATGTGATGAAAATGCGATTATACGGTCCGTTTCTTTCACCTGTTTTTCTGCTTTCCTCCAAGATACAAAGACCCCCTTGGACGTGGAAGTTGACGAGACGCTATACAGACAACAGACAAGCACCAAAGATGAAGTTTTGACAACCTATGATATGGACACTTGATGAACTTTGCCATGGATCCCCAGTTTCCCTAGTACTTTTAAACTCACGCTAGCCCAACATTTTTTGTAAATCTGATGGCTCAGACAAAGCTATTTGCTCATGCCTAAGGAGCAATACAGCGCAAAGAAGACGACTCTCAACAGATACCGAACACAACCTCAACGACAGATGTACATTTCCCTGACATAGAATATCATTGCATTCTCCATAAGTGTTCTTTATCTTCATCTCTACAACCCTCAGGTAATAACACACATAGTCGACAGGGAATACAGGCACAGATATCAGCAACCACATACCTCCCCCATTCATGTATCATCAACTAAAATGTGCATCCCCATTTTGTTACAACCATAGCCGAAATGAGCTCGGTAGAGTTTGACAGCCCATCCACAGACCCTTAGTACGGGATAAGAAGGAATTCAAATGTATACTTCGCAATACCTCGAAGCTTGATTTACCACACGTACGGCACGATGATACATGACCCTCCAAACATGGACTCATACACACATGCTTCTACTCTCTCACTAGGTCATACCCTTTTCACACCTACTCCTCTCTTCTTCCTTACCCCACCATGGAAATCAATTAACCCCTGACTTACATTTTTCTCCTTAAACGTTTTGTGGCAGTTATTATTGACTGCCAAAGGGTGGACTGTCGAAGTCAGAAAAATGTCTCTATGCACGTTGCCATATTTGCACCGCACACTGGTCCGTGCTGCGCATGCGTGCGCTCTCCCGTGGAGGCGCATACCCGCAATAGCGTGCACTCGCAGGCGCGGTATGCGTATTTACGGTAGAGTTTACGTAGTCGTAGCGTGCGACCCATTCGTTACAACTGTTCACAATTAATGTAGTTTATAGATCATGGTCCCTTTGATAGATTCTGAAAGTTTGGTTAAAATAGAATGTCCCTGAGCTGAGGAGTCCCTCTTTGCATCGTACGAAGGGTCTAACAGGAATCATACAGCAGTGTTTGGTACCCATCGGAAGAGTATTTAATTAGCAATATTCCGGTGTTGGTTTGGAGCGTATTAATTGCTCGTGCGAATAGTTATGGACATAAGAAGTTATGTCCATTTATTTATTATTATTTGTTCTTACTTAGTCATGCATCTGAACAGTTGGAGACAGGCATCAGTAGGTCTCAAATGTCTCTTTGACCTCAGAGATCCCCCAAACAATAGTTTGCATGTTAAGAGGGCCTCATATCTACACATGCATAAGGTAAACACAGGAATAGTAATTGAAGATCAATTGTACTCCAAATCAGTATCTTTCCCGCAGACGGAGTACAATAGCCTTTAATTACACTGAGCTTTTGAGACTCAATAAGGAGGGCCAACACCTGTGTTTACAAATGGGGCTGGATTTGTATACAGGAGAATGAGGGCTGAGATGTCATTGTCTCAACTGAAAGTGGACATCATGAATATAGAACAAAACCCAGACAGGATTCTGTTTTGTATTCGCCAAACAATAGCTTCTCACTAGACAGGAATGTGTTGGTCATCACCCATTGTGTTACATAACCAAGGCCACTGATGCAGCTGGCTCACATGCTGGGAGGGACACACACTTCCTGTGGTTGACACACCCCCACAGCTGGAATGCAGGTATGATATACCCACTGGAGATCACAGGGCTGACTGACACTCAGAACTAAGCTAGCATCAAGCAGCATGGCGGCTACATCCCCAGGACAGAATTCCTTCCCAAAGGCTAAGTATAGAATCACATGGCTATAGAAGGAAATATAGACATATTGCTTTCTGGTTTAAATAGGATATTGTAACTTGGCTGTGATGATTGTTGGGTGTTAGTGTTGGTGCCCTGTGGAATCTGTGATGGTAGCTGGGATCTTGTTAATCATAAATACCACCATGCAGTACTTTTGAATATGTGCTGGTAGCAATGGCAGGCTGATACTTGTGAGTACCTGGTGGTCTGGTCTTGTGATAACTCATATGCTCTGGTTATAGAGATACTGTGTTTGCTTGAAATTGTGAAAGGTGATTTAGATTGTTTGGAATTGTAAAATCAGAACATATGCATTGTTTTGAGGCTTGGACATTTTGGAATAAAATGGAGTCTAGCTTCTGCCCCATGCGGCATTGTAGGGACGATTGTGTAGCTGGGTGTTGTGTATATAGGGACAGGCAGCATGGGTAAGCTCAAGTACTTTCTAAACAAAGATTCTCAGCATTGATTAACTGCGCAGCGATTGTTCCTCACATGTGTAAGCTTCGCTGCAACCATATTGTCTTTTAATGTTATTGTGAGCCAATCTCTCTCAAATCTCTCTCTCTCTCTCTTGTCTTCTCATCTTCTCTTATTTCTCCTTAAACTTAACTGTATTGTATTGTAGTGTGTTTCCTGTATAGTTATCTGGTTAGGTGGTTTATGTTATACTGTAGTGTATCATTTGTACTGTGATTCCTTTTTGCAAGTATATTAGTTATAATACATAGTTAATAGGCTTTGGAACCTAAACCAGTATCTGTGTATTTTCTATAGTGTTAAGTGTTCACTTGAGCGTCGGTGACGCTCAAGCAGCTTTGTAGTTAGTCAGGTTACACAAGGTTGCACTTACACCCTGTACTCACATTAAGGTATTCAGTGTATTTCATTGGTATAAGGTTTTAACATAAAGGTATAGTGTTGTGAGCGTCTGCATCGCTGGTGACCTCCTCGTGGTCTCGAGCGTAGGCTACGCTACAGCGAATCATTCCCCTAGACATAACCAATAACGTGTCCTGTGATCGCTGGGCCGCGAGCGAACGTGACGCTTGAGCGTCTCGCCTACGGCCGAGCGATCGTTACGCCAACAGCGTACCATTACGGTACTTCTTAAGCAAACAGCGTACAGTGTTCTTAGCTTCATAAAGGGTTGTTTATACGACAAGGGAATTTGGCATTGTCAGATGATACTCCTTCGAAGGAAGGGAGTTTTAGTTATCCCTTACTTGGACGATCTCCTGATAAGGGTAAGATCCTGGGAACAGTTGGAGGTCGGTGTAGCACTATCTCAGGTAGTGTTGCGACAGCACGATTGGATTCTCAATATTCCAAAATCGCAGCTGGTTCCGACGACTCGTCTTCTGTTCCTAGGGATGATTCTGGACACAGTTCAGAAAAAGGTGTTTCTCCCGGAGGAGAGAGCCAGGGAGTTATCCGAGCTAGTCAGGAACCTCCTAAAACCGAGCCAAGTCTCAGTGCATCAATGCACAAGGGTTCTGGGAAAAATGGTAGCTTCCTACGAAGCAAAGCCATTCGGCAGATTCCACGCAAGAACTTTCCAGTGGGACCTGCTGGACAAATGGTCCGGGTCGCATCTTAAGATGCATCAGCGGATAACCCGGTCACCAAGGACAAGGGTGTCCCTCCTGTGGTGGTTGCAAAGTGCTCATCTTCTAGAGGGCCGCAGAGTCGGCATTCAGGACTGGGTCCTGGTGACCACGGATGCCAGCCTGCGAGGCTGGGGAGCAGTCACACAGGGAAGAAATTTCCAGGGCTTATGGTCAAGCCTGGAGACATCATTTCACATAAATATCCTGGAGCTAAGGGCCATTTACAATGCTCTCAGCTTAGCAAGACCTCTGCTTCAAGGTCAGCTGGTGTTGATCCAGTCGGACAACATCACGGCAGTCACCCATGTAAACAGACAGGGTGGCACAAGAAGCAGTCAATGGCAGAAGCTGCAAGGATTCTTCGCTGGGCGGAAAATCATGGGATAGCACTGTCAGCAGTATTCATTCCGGGAGTGGACAACTGGGAAGCAGACTTCCTCAGCAGGCACGGCCTCCACCCGGGAGAGTGGGGACTTCACCCAGAAGTCTTCCACATGATTGTAAACCATTGGGAAAAACCAAAGGTGGACATGATGGCGTCCCGCCTAAAAAAAAATTGGACAGGTATTGCGCCAGGTCAAGGGACCCTCAGGCAATAGCTGTGGACGCTCTGGTAACACCGTGGGTGTACCAGTCAGTGTATGTGTTCCCTCCTCTTCCTCTCATACCAAAAGTACTGAGAATTATAAGACGGAGGGGAGTAAGAACTATACTCGTGGCTCCGGATTGGCCAAGAAGGACTTGGTACCCGGAACTTCAAGAGATGCTCACGGAGGACCCGTGGCCTCTACCTCTAAGAAGGGACCTGCTCCAGCAAGGACCCTGTCTATTCCGAGACTTACCGCGGCTGCGTTTAACGGCAGGGCGGTTAAACGCCGGATCCTGAAGGAAAAAGGCATTCCGGATGAAGTCATCCCTACCCTGATCAAGCCAGGAAGGATGTAACCGCAAAGCATTATCACCGCATTTGGCGAAAATATGTTGCGGGGTGCGAGGCCAGTAAGGCCCGATGGAGGAATTTTCAACTAGGTCGATTCCTGCATTTCCTGTAAACAGGAGTGTCTATGTGCCTAAAATTGGGGTCCATTAAGGTTCAAATTTCGGCCCTGTCAATTTTCTTCCAGAAAGAACTAACTTCAGTTCCTGAAGTTCAGACGTTTTGTAAAAGGGGTACTGCATTTACAGCCTCCTTTTTGTGCCTCCAGTGGCACCTTGGGATCTCAATGTAGTTTTGGGGTTCCTAAAGTCACATTGGTTTGAACCACTTGAGTCTGTGGAGTTAAAATATCTCACATGGAAAGTGGTCATGTTGTTGGCCCTGGCCTCGGCCAGGCGCGTGTCAGAATTGGGGGCTTTATCCTGTAAAGGCCCTTATCTGATCTTCCAGACAGGGCGGAATTGAGGACTCATCCTCAATTTCTCCCTAAGGTGTTTTCAGCGTTTCACGTGAACCAGCCTATTGTGGTACCTGCGGCTACTAGGGACTTGGAGGACTCCAAGTTGCTGGACGTAGTCAGGGCCCTGAAAATATATGTTTCCAGGACGGCTGGAGTCAGAAAATCTGACTCGCTGTTTATCCTGTATGCACCCAACAAGCTGGGTGCTCCTGCTTCTAAGCAGACTATTGCTCGTTGGATTTGTAGCACAATTCAGCTTGCACATTCTGTGGCAGGCCTGCCACAGCCAAAATCTGTAAAAGCCCATTCCACACGGAAAGTGGGCTCATCTTGGGCGGCTGCCCGAGGGGTCTCGGCTTTACAACTTTGCCGAGCAGCTACTTGGTCAGGGGCAAACACGTTTGCTAAATTCTACAAATTTGATACCCTGGCTGAGGAGGACCTGGAGTTCTCTCATTCGGGCTGCAGAGTCATCCGCACTCTCCCGCCCGTTTGGGAGCTTTGGTATAATCCCCATGGTCCTTACGGAGTTCCCAGCATCCACTAAGACGTCAGAGAAAATAAGAATTTACTTACCGATAATTCTATTTCTCATAGTCCGTAGTGGATGCTGGGCGCCCATCCCAAGTGCGGATTGTCTGCAATACTTGTACATAGTTATTGTTACAAAAATCGGGTTATTGTGGTTGTGAGCCATCTTTCCAGAGGCTCCTCTGTTATCATGCTGTTAACTGGATTCAGATCACAGGTTGTACGGTGTGATCGGTGTGGCTGGTATGAGTCTTACCCGGGATTCATAAATCCTTCCTTATTGTGTACGCTCGTCCGGGCACAGTATCCTAACTGAGGCTTGGAGGAGGGTCATAGGGGGAGGAGCCAGTGCACACCAGGTAGTCCTAAAGCTTTACTTTTGTGCCCAGTCTCCTGCGGAGCCGCTATTCCCCATGGTCCTTACGGAGTTCCCAGCATCCACTACGGACTATGAGAAATAGAATTATCGGTAAGTAAATTCTAATTTTATACCTTTGCACGTCAATCTATCAGCAAGTAATTGGCTGCTGCCATATACTGAATCAGTTAATTAACAGCTGAGCTGTATGAACTTTCATTTCTGTTCTGAGGAAAAGCATGTATCTTTCTCTGCAGATCAATTTATGAACAACTAACCCACTGCTGCTATTTAATTAGTGACACTTTCTAAGCAAAAAGGAGCAGCTTTTATACACTAATCCATCTGGAAGTTTAAAGTGTCGTGGTCAGTAAAGTGTGGTTTTGGGAACTTAATTTAACACCTTTAATAATAAAGAAGGAATTGGAACAGCTATCTTCCAGTATAGCAACAAAGTACAAGAGTCTCTGACTCATGCTGAATTAGCAACTAAATATCAATTTAGAGGTTGGAGTCCCTTTTTCAGTATTGGAAGGAAAACATTTGTTGCACTTGTATCCAATTGTTTCAGTGATGCATTGAAGAATGAATTACATAGAGCAGAGCTATTGTATATATATATGATTGATGTGTTATTGTTTATTGGCTAGAATTTTAATAAAAATATATATATAAGCGAAATGTGGAATTAGATTTATAGGTAGGGGGAAATAAGGGCTATTTTAGCTAAAGAAAAATCTAGATAAAAATAAAGAATAAAATATTTTATTAAGAAATCTACTAGCGCTGTCTGTTTCCTCTTTTTTTTTTCTTGAGTATATTGTATTGAGGGGGTAGAGAGGTCCCCCTATTTACAGCGAGCTGCTGGTAGATTTCTCTGAACGATTCTGTGGAAACGATATAGCATATACGTACGTATTTATTTATAAATTGTCAACTAGCGCTAAGGGTCCACTTTATTGTACTATTGAAACATACTGCTCCCACTTTATACTAGAGGTAATAATATGCTTAAGTAACCGATATGTATCTACAGAGAGCGCATAAATTCCAATACCATCATATATATATTAAAAACAATTTATTACACATAAAAAACTGAAGAATTAGTTTAACGAGCTTAATATATTAGTTACGTATTCATATGCATGGAAACACCCAAGACGGACAATACAATGAATAGCAATACTATGTTAATCCAGATTATTTCTAAATTGGTCCTTTATATCCACAGCTCTTCCACGATTTATAGTTCCATTTTTGTGGCTAAATAGATTGATGTCCACTTGCAGTGTAACTTTGTATTTATATGTGCCACTTGAGTGGATAGAGTGTTACTTTGTATCTATGGATCGCTATATTGTATCTGGAAACAGTTATTGTATCCAAGTCCAGTTCAATATTGAAACTGTACCGCTTGTATAAACTCAGCAACGGATATTGCAGAATTCTTATGTATCACACTTTGTATATTCCTGCCTGTGTATTAGGTGCAATATTTAGGTCTCACCTCGCCGTGACCAGTGATGGAATTGATGAACTCCGGAAAAGGCAGTGCCCGGCTGCGGCTGCACGCCGCTGGTTGTTCCCTTGCTGGAGTCGCCTAATTTCCGGAGTGTATGAGTCGTCTCGCTCTGGCCTCGGTTCTGGTTTAGAGGGAGCGGCACCCGGCTGCGGCAGCACGCCGCTCTGCTCCTCCTTAGCAGTGCTGTTGTTAGGCTTCTCACCGTGGTAGTGTTTTGGTGGAGCTCTGGCAGGATAATAAGAAAAGCCGTCCTGGTTATGTAGGTGTTCCCAAGCCAAACTGCGGATGTCCTTGCACACACTCTCTCACCAGCCTCCCTCACTAGCACTCCAGCTCCCTCTGCCCTTCACCAGGCCCGTCACCTGCACCTGTCTGCCTGTGCCCGACAGGCCCACACACACCGCTCCCCCCCTCCCCACTACCACTGCACACACTCTCTCACCAGCCTCCCTCACTAGCACACCAGCTCCCTCTGCCCTTCACCAGGCCCGTCACCCGCACCTGTCTGCCTGTGCAAGACACTCCTGTTGCCACTCCAGCAACACCCACTACAACCTTCACCCAACACCCTCCCCATCCACCCGCAGCCCCCAACACCATCAGCCACACAATAATCTATGTGGCTTATATACGAGGCAGCAGCAGCGCACCCCTCCCCCCTTCCCCACCTTGGAAAGAAGGCTGATATGGGTGGGGGGAGGGGGACATAACGGAATGCCTGATATTATGGGCGAAGGGAGGGGCATGCCTTATAAAGGGGAGGAGATGACTGATATTGGGGGAGGGGGGTGGCTCATGTTATGGGGGGGGGGCGCTCATCTATTCTTGTGTGCCTTTTTCCCTCTTGCCATGGTGGAGGTGCTGTGATGGGAGAGGTTTTTTTTTACACCTGCCGCTGGGGACAGGACTGCCAACAGCCCTGTCACTCCCACCCAGGCAGCTGCCGCTGACGCTACTGTGGACGTGCACAGGGTCCGGACGTTGTGGTGATGCCCACTCCCGAAACAGTATAGGACGGAGTCCCCTGTATTATACACTTTCTGCTGGGGTAGTGGGGAGGCCTGGAACCTTCACTGTAGCCCCCTGTTTCCATCACTGTGTGACCCCAGCACACCTGCAAACCAACACATGTTGGGGGGCTTTGCAGACCTCTATGTTGCCCATGTCTGCGCCGACGTGGTGGGGAAGCTGGGTGTACTACGCTAACAACATACATCACTACCCAACACTTTTTACTTACACACACACACACACACACACACACACACACACACACACACACCCACTTACCCCTCTGCAATTACACCGCAACACCTACATAACCTTCCAGACCCTCCACAATCCTGCACACCACCACACAACCCCTACTACACACCCACCACCCTCTCTATACAGCCCATGCATTCTGACAACACAATAACACAACCATATGCCCACAATGGAGCCCTCCCCCACACACACGCAATAACATGCCAACTCATGTCCCCCCCCCAACTTCCACACACTACAATACCATACACAAAGTTCCAAAAACATACAACACACAGCCATGCCACCTTCCGGTCCCATCCACATCTTCCCCGCACCCGCCACTCCCCCAACCACAGCACCTACTTGGTAATTCATCAGGCCCTGCGTGCGCTGTTCACGCCGTTGCAAGGGGCTTCGACCCCTTAACCATTGCACGCCCTTTGTCCGTGCAATATTTAACCACTCACACAATTATGATTGGATGTAATACTCCATATAATAAAAATATTGCACGCCACAAGGGTGTGCAAGGGTTAAGGGGGCGTAGCCCCTTACGACGGTGTGAAGAGCGCCCATAGGGCGCGATGAATCACCTAGTATTATAAAAATGCTTTGCTTGGCGTGTTTTCATTTGCCTAAATGTTTTACCCACATAAAAAATAAAAAACATTTACATTCTGAAATGTAAATTACATTATGTGAATCACACGTAATGAAATCTTTAATAGCACAAGATTGTTTACTGCAAATTCTGTGCGCATTTTTGTTGCTTTTAACATTTTTGTACATAATACAGGAGCCACCATGCAGCAAACCTTTTGTTCTGAATTTTGGGTGTAGTACGGTATGCCGGCGCTCGGGCTCCCGGCGACCAGCATACCGGCACCGGGAGCCCGACCGCCGGCATACCGACAGCATGGCGAGCGCAAAGGAGCCCCTTGTGGGCTCGCTGCGCTCGCCACGCGCGCCACACTATTTCGTTCATGGACCCCCACGAGGGAGAATAGCTGTCGGTATGCCGGGTGTCGGGATTCCGGCGCCGGTATACTGTGCGCCGGGATCCCGACATTCGGCATACTGAAGACCACCCCTGAATTTACAGATAGTCCTTTTAATTGGTAGCTTTTCTATAAATGAACCTTGGATTGTGAGGTATCAGGTCTTGTTTTACTTTTAATATTCTCTCACCCTCTTGGGACAAAAGGGAACCTTCTATTTTACATATGGGGCCAGATGTAATGGCGCCCGAGTTTGCCGGCTGTGCGGGATGCCAGCCAAACTCAGACTTTTTTTTGAATGGGCAATCACGTACAAGGCATGGCCTAACTCGGGCGCCATTATATCTGACCCCTGGTGTTAATAGCAAATTGAAACTTTGGACTCTTCTGACATATTGTTGGCGTTATTATTGATAATATTACACTATGGGGGGAATTCAATTAGCTGCAGTAATTTCCAGCTGGCTAATTGATCCCCTGGAGCTGGTCAATTGTCCCCGAAATCAGCCTGCAGGCTGCTCTTAACAGGGATTTTTTTTCAAACTCAGACTAGGGGAAAAAACAGCATTAAACAACTTATTTTCGTAAGCCGCAGCAGTATTAGCACATAGGTCTGGGAATTTATCCTGGATTTTGTGTGTTAATGTCCCAAAGCAGATCATTTAATAGGTGAAGAAAATGGTCTGTAATTGAATAGCCTGAAGCGAAAATGCTTGAGGCTACCCCTGTTTTTTGCCCCTGTTAAATTATCGGGGCTAATCAAATTCCCCCCTATGTTGCTCCATATTTTGCAAGTTTAGCGTTCATTCTAGCACCCTCACCTTTCAAAACCTGTGCAGTTCCTCTTTCCTGCCTGGGGTGTCGCTCTCTGCTGTGATGCTTCTAGCCCAGTCTGCTCTGTATTTCAATGCTGAGATACAGACCAGGCTGTGCTAGAAGCACCAAAGCAGAGATCGACACTCCAGACAGGAAAGAGGAACTGAACGGGTTTTGAAAGGTGTAGGGCATAGGTCTGCAAACTCGGTCCTCATTACCCCACACAGTGCAGGTTTTGCAGGTAACCCAGCAGGTGTACAGGTGTATTAATTACTCACAGACGCATTTTAAAAGGTCGGCAGGTGGAGCTAATTATTTTACTTGTGATTCTGTGAGGAGACCTGCAAAACATGCACTGTGTGGGGTCCTGAGGACCGAGTTTGCAGACCTATGGTGTAGGCTGTTCCAATGAACACTACAGTACTAGTTCTGATTAGAAAATCAGTGTTCTACAAAACATACAGTACGTAATCGTCCCCATATGTGTGAATACGCCACATCCATGTTATCTGTCAGTACAAGTATTCCATCCATAATCACACACGTGACACTAGCCTTGGCAACCAGTAACTCAGCCATAAACCCAGTGCACTGTGCTCGGGCAGGCAGGATGATGTGGTTTCCATCTGTACTCCTTTACAAGTTACCTGAGTAGCGGAAGCAGGTGTGACAAGTTCATTAATCACTTGCCAGGAGTTATCAAGAGTTACCGCCCACTCCCAAGGGATGATATTCATAGAAAGAGAATGAATTGGTATATATTAGTTCATTGAATAATGTTTTGATTTTAGCCAGAATTATGTCAGTCAGTATTGTTGCAATATATCCAGTGTACAAATGCCTGTTCTCCCATTTCTACTTTCTATGCCAGGCACTGTGTGCAGAATTTCACAAACATATAGCTCGGTAGGCACTGAGGGTTATTTTCTAACCTTGCTCAAAGGCGCAAAACTACAATAAGAGCAACGTAACTAATGAGAGCTTTACTGGGTTTAAGTTGTAGTCTTTTCAACTGCTAGTCACAATGAACCTGCTACAAATGATCCCTACTTAAATAGTCTTTTGAGAGACATACCTCCTTAGGCCCTAGGTGCAATAATCATGACTCACAGCTTGATCCATGGTACCCAGTCCCAGAAAGTTTTACCTCTTTATGCAAATCAAGTGACCACTAGATTATCTTTTCCCTCCATTATTGCAGTAAAATAGTGGTTATGTGTGGGTCAGACGTACATAAAAACCATTATTATTGCGTTCATGGTGAGTACAGATGCTGTAATAGGCCATACCAAACAAGACGCTCCACGCTAACGGAGTCACAGGGGTCCTGTCAGCTCACACCAGGCATATCCTGCTGTGTGGTGTATTGAGGCAAGGCGAATGAGGACACATCTGTACTTGCCCATAGGGGCCAGTCATTTCAGAGTCTGCTAATTGGGCCAGTTAGGCAGTGTGTGTATAGTGCTATGGACTTTTTTTAAAGTGCTGCTGAAAAACTATCCCCACCTGGCCAGTATGCTAATCAGCCTAGCCAATATGCTAATCAGCCTGGCCAATATGCTAAGCACTTAGATGGCCAGCAGTCTCCTCTGTTCTGTTAGCAGTGCAGAGCAGTACAGTGATGGTCTGTCTGGACCCTGGAGAATGTGCTGCCAAGCTGAGCAATTAACATATGGAGTGGTACTTATCAGATCATGTTCTAGTGAAATGCTGGAGGGTATAGGCCAGGCATGTCCAAACTGCAGCCCTCCAGCTGTTGAGAAACTACACATCCCAGCATGCAGTGACACAGCTTTAGCATTATCTGACAGCAAAACTGTGTCAGGGCATGCTGGGATATGTACATACCTCTCAACTGTCCCGATTTTCGCGGGACAGTCCCGTTTTTTGGGGACTGTCCCGCTGTCCCACCCGCGGGCCACAGTGTCCCGCGGTGGGGGGGGCAGTTGGGAGGCTCTGTCAATCGCTGCGTGAATAGACGCTGTGCGCATGCGCACAGCGTCTATTCACTGGAGACAGAGGGAGAGGGGGGACATGCCAGCGGCTCACAGAGCGCTGGGCATGCCCCCTCAGTGACGAAAATGGGGGGCGTGGCTCGCGATCGCGGGTCCTCCCGCGAAGCCACGCCCCCTTTTCGTAGGTCACGCCCCCTTTTCGGGAACGCGCGCGGCTTCGCAACGCAAGTGTCCCGCTCCACGAAGTCTCAAAGTTGGGAGGTATGATATGTAGTTTCACAACAGCTTGAGGGCCGCAGTTTGGACATGCCTGGTATAGGCAGAGGAAACTATTTTGCACCAGTAGGTCCTTTAATAAAACATACAGAAAACAAAAAGCACGAAATGAAAGCAAAATCCTGAGTATTCAGGGATTCACATTTTCTATATATAACAATTCAAAATACATGATATATATAGTCAACATTATATATACATTCTGCTCAGCCCAAGTATAAAAGTCATACTGATTGTCCCTCATACTGTATGTGTACAGAAGGGAGCTGGTGATCAGCTGCTCCAATCAACATATCTGTAGTATTTTGTGTTGTATTTGCTGGTGTGTCAAATCACAGAAAGCTCAGACATCAGTCCTGAATTAGTATTGTCCTGCTCTGTCATAACATTGCCACTAAAGTACCCAGAAAGCCTTAAGGTCAGAGAGATAGCATGCCTTGCTGTGACCACATCCATACAAGATAGAGGAGGTGGGAATGCTGAGTATGCACCAAGCTTGAGTGAAGGGAAGTGAATCACTGTTCTAATGACATCACACCTGTGCTTATACAGTTCTGTGAAAAATACACAGTACATATTGCACCATCTGTTTACAAGTGGTGACGGGTTCAGAGAAATGAATCGGGCTTTCCAGATGCCCATGTAAGCAGCATTCGAATGCCAAAGTGACCTTAATGCACAACACAGGGTTCTGTAAACTGGAGAGAAACAGATGAATGAATTAAACACACACAGGTTATAAAGCAGTGATGGGAAACCTTTGGCACTCCAGCTGTAGTTGAACTGCACATCCCAGCATGCCCTTTTGGCATGGCCAAATAGCATTAACACTAGCAGGGCATGCTGGGATGTCTAGTTCAACAACAGCTGGATTGCCAAAGGTTCTCCATCACTGTTATAAAGTATGATATGATCACTGCCATGACATGAAATAGATTTGCAGTTATGTCAGTTGTGCACATGTGAAAGGGAATGTGCGGGACTGGCACAAGCAGTAAGCGGGGTATGCAGTGCAGGAGGGCGTCGGGCTGGAGAAGCACCTTCCCTGCTTCGCTGAGAGCCTGTCATCCACTGTTAGCGGGTCTGCCACTCCTGTCATACTGTATGATGGGCAGGGCGTCATTGTTCTGCCTTGGTTCCCTCTTCTGATCCCTACTCACTGGTCACCTACCTTCTCTGTTCCCATAACCAATTTAGTAGTGAATGTGTTAGCATTCTCATTATATTATAAACTTTTGGAGTTAGGGAGACTATATTTTATTTTTATTTTTTTATATATTTTTATTTTATAATACTAATTTATGTTAATCGCTATGTATTGATTCCTATATGTGCCACAGTGTTATATGTGAAAATAAAAGCAAGAAATGAAACCATAGTGTATACTGTATATAAAATCAATAGTCTCCTTGTTTAAACATATAGTATGTCATGGGTAATGGTAAGGACGGTGCCCTCCACATAAAAATACCCTTTTAAAGACAATAGAATTTATTTAACAAATATAAACAGAAGACATTAGAATAAATGTATGCATAAAAATCCGTGTTTCAGCAAGCAATAGTTAGTATCAAATATACAGTGTACGTATTAAAATAGAGCTTATCTGGAAGATTGCAGTGACGCAACGCATTTCGTCAGCCTCTGACTTCTTCAAGGGGTTTCGTCAGAGGATGACTAAATGTGTTGGGACACTGCAATCATCCCATTAAGGGCGCCGTCCTTACCATTACCCATGACATACCTTATGTTTAAACAAGGAGACTATTGATTTTATATACAATATGCACTATGGTTTAACTTTTTGTTTTTATTTTCACATATAACATTGTGGAACTCCGCAATGAGTTCATAGAATTTAAGAGTTCAAAGATAAGTCCATTGTGTTTCCTTCAATGAGCACTGTGCACGTTATTTTATGAATATATATGTGCACTAGTAGGCGCTGTTCCTCATTTGCTATCTAAATGTTATTTCTTGTGGCTTACTACCACAAATTACTTGTTTCCAGCATCCACCCACTTATAAGTCAGGAGTGTACATCACACACACACACACACACACACACACACACACACACACACACACACATATATATTTACTATCAATTGTGAATGGTAAATGATCATCAAGGACTGCAATCTATGCAATGGATGACCATCATCCTTGTTCTTTCTTTCACTGACTGGCCCATCAGCCAATCAGAAACTGGGGGCATGGCTTCATTGGAAGCATTAGGCTTTTATTATATAGGACTAATAAACTAATCTGTATAGTTGTTATGAAAAAGTAACCTGCAAACTGTATCCGAGAGGTGCAGTGGATGTGATATATATGTGTATTTCAAAAACATACTGTGCAACAAAACCTACTGGGAAGGGAGAACGCTGATCCCATAATGCCAACTCTGTTGTAATGTTAGTTAAAGCATTTTAACTATATCAGCATTATAATGTTGAAAAATTATACCATTGCATTTTTCAGTCTTTGTCACGGATGGCGGTCATTAGGCCGACATGCATTAGGTCGACATGATTACTAGGTCGATGTGGTTATTAGGTCGACATGGAAAAAGGTTGACCTGAGTTTTTCACCATTTTTTTACCTTTTTCATACTTCACGAGCCACGTGGACTACAATTGGGAACGGTAACCTGTGCCGAGCGCAGCAAGCCATGCGAGCAGTCACAGTGCACTAATTGGGGTTCTCCATCACTTTTCGAAGAAAACAACACCAAAAACAGTCAAAAAAATCATGTCAACCTTTTTCCATGTCGACCTAATGACCATGTTGACATAGTGATCATGTCGACCCAATATATGTTGACCTAACTCATGTCGACCTAATGAACCACACCCTTTATCACACTCTTTAGGGCAGTACGGATGGTGTAATGGTTAGCATTACTGCCTTACAGCACTGAGGTCATGGGTTCGTATATTCACCCCGTGCTGCGTGGGTTTCCTCCGGGTACTCTGGCTTCCTCCCACAATCCAAAAATATACTGGTGGGTTTATTGGCTTCTGACAAAAATTAGCCATAGTGTGCAGTACCCCTTTAGACTAGCAAAAATACCCCAGGCTATTGCACGTGAACGTGCAGTAACCCGGAGTTTTGCTTATTCTGAACGGGTCCTTTAAAAAAAACAAAAAAAAAACAGCACTTGTACACGGGCAGCGACCAGGGTTAAACAAGGGTTCAACCCGGGTCATAGTGCACACTGAACGGGTTTATCTGAGACCTGTTCACAACATAGTAAGAGCCAGCGATTGTAGATGTGTCATGCTGCAAGTGTTAAAGGGGTCTCTGCCAGGTCACACCCGGGTTGGACACGTGTACAGAATCCTGGGTGCGACACAGCTTTTGTCATCTGAAAGTGGTGTGTGTACATGTGTTTAGGGCAGGCTAGATGAGCCATGTAGTTTCTTATCTGCTACCAAATTCTATGTTTCATATGTACTACAGCAGGGGTGGCCAAACAGTCGATCGCGATCCGCCGCCCAGCCATCCGAAGCCGCGCCTCTCCTGCCTGCCGCTCTGCCTCCTCAGTGACGGCAGAGTGTATAGCTCAATCAGGTGCCGGTTCGTTAGCCAATGAGAGCTCGCGGACCGGCGCCTGATTTGAGCTATACACGCTGCCGTCACCGCCGGAGATTAGACTGAGAAGCAGGGCGGAAGACAGGAGAAGCGCGCGCTGCGCTCTCCACTCCGGTGAGCTTTACTATGGGGGCATATCTGGCATTGTGGGCACATGGCTCAGTGGGGGCATATCTGGCACTGTGGGGTCATATGTGGCACTGGGGACATATCTGGCTCTGCGGGCACATGGCACTGTGGGGGCATATCTGGCACTGTGGGGGCATATCTGGCACTGTGGGGGCATATCTGGCACTGTGGGGCATATCTGTAATCTGGCGCTGTGGGGGCATATCTGGCACTGTGGGCACATGGCACTGTGGGGGCATATCTGTATCTGGCACTGTGGGGGAATATCTGGCACTGTGGGCACATGGCACTGTGAGGGCATATCTGGCACTGTGGGCACATGGCACTGTGAGGGCATATCTGGCACTGTGGGCACATGGCACTGTGGGGGCATATCTGGCACTATGAGGGCATATCTGGCACTGTGGGCACATGGCTCAGTGGGGGCATATCTGGCACTGTGGGGTCATATGTGGCACTGGGGGCATATCTGGCTCTGCGGGCACATGGCACTGTGGGGGCATATCTGGCACTGTGGGGGCATATCTGGCACTGCGGGCATATCTGGCACTGTGGGTACATGGCACTGTGGGGCATATCTGTAATCTGGCGCTGTGGGGGCATATCTGGCACTGTGGGCACATGGCACTGTGGGGGCATATCTGTATCTGGCACTGTGGGGGCATATCTGGCACTGTGGGCACATGGCACTGTGGGGGCATATCTGGCACTGTGGGCACATGGCACTGTGAGGGCATATCTGGCACTGTGGGCACATGGCACTGTGGGGGCATATCTGTAATCTGGCGCTGTGGGGGCATATCTGGCACTGTGGGCACATGGCACTGTGGGGGCATATCTGTATCTGGCACTGTGGGCACATGGCACTGTGAGGGCATATCTGGCACTGTGGGCACATGGCACTGTGGGGGCATATCTGGCACTGTGGGGGCATATCTGTAATCTGGCGCTGTGGGGGCATATCTGGCACTGTGGGCACATGGCACTGTGGGGGCATATCTGTATCTGGCACTGTGGGGGCATATCTGGCACTGTGGGCACATGGCACTGTGGGGGCATGTGTATCTGGCACTGTGGGGGCATATCTGTAATCTGGCGCTGTGGGGGCATATCTGGCACTGTGGGCACATGGCACTGTGGGGGCATATCTGTATCTGGCACTGTGGGGGCATATCTGGCACTGTGGGCACATGGCACTGTGAGGGCATATCTGGCACTGTGGGCACATGGCACTGTGGGGGCATATCTGGCACTGTGGGTACATGGCACTGTGGGGGCATATCTGTAATCTGGCGCTGTGGGGGCATATCTGGCACTGTGGGCACATGGCACTGTGGGGGCATATCTGTATCTGGCACTGTGGGGGCATATCTGGCACTGTGGGCACATGGCACTGTGGGGGCATGTGTATCTGGCACTGTGGGGGCATATGTGTTTGAGGTTTTTACCTGTGGGGTCCAATGTGTTATTTCGTGTGAGGCAGTCATTACACTCCCTAAGGCTACGTCCCTTTTTTTGTTATACCACGCCCACTTTTTGTTATACCACACCCACTTTTTTGACCGCGCACCTGCGGCGCGCGCTATTATTCCTCCTAGGTAGATCACAAAAGCTTTTTAGCTTTCACAGTAGATCGTCGACTCCAAAAGTCTGGCCGCCCCTGTACTACAGTATGTGAAAGTTATGTACATGTGACAGAAAGGACAGAGGTTGTAAATGGAACATACTCAGACTGGGTTACAGTTGATAGTATGGTACCAGATGGATGGTTATTGGGCTCTGTCTTTTTTGATATTTAAATGAATGATTTAATAATTAGCAGACAACACATAACTATGTAGGGTTATAAACCCAGAAGAGGACGTCTCATGGACAAATTGGATTGTTTGCTGGAAAGTGGGAGTTGAGGTGTATTGTAGATAAATGTAAGATGATGTACCTAGGCTCTTGACACTTTACATTGGATACAAATAGGGAAATCTGAGAATGGAAAAGGATTGAGGAGTACTAGTAGACATGAAGCTGAATAAGCTCCAGTGCCAGGCAGCTGCTGCGGAGGCTCATAAACTCCTGGGATACAGAAATGGGAGAGATGCAACACCTAATGAGGGTCATTCCGAGTTGTTCGCTCGCAAGCTGCTTTTAGCAGCTTTGTACACGCTAAGCCGCCGCCTACTGGGAGTGAATCTTAGCTTATCAAAATTGCGAACGAAAGATTTGCAATATTGCGAAAATACTTCTCTGTGCAGTTTCTGAGTAGCTCGAGACTTACTCTGCCAGTGCGATCAGTTCAGTGCTTGTCGTTCCTAGTTTGACGTCACAAACACACCCAGCGTTCACCCAGACACTCCTCCGTTTCTCCAGCCACTCCCGCGTTTTTCCCAGAAACGGTAGCTTTTTTTCGCGCACACCCATAAAACGGCCAGTTTCCGCCCAGAAACACCCACTTCCTGTCAATCACATTACGATCACCAGAACGAAGAAAAAAACCTTGTAATGCCGTGAGTAAAATACCTAACTGCATAGCAAATTTACTTGGCGCAGTCGCACTGCGGACATTGCGCATGCGCATTAGCGACTAATCGCTCCGTTGCGAGAAAAAAATACAGAGCGAACAACTCGGAATGACCCCCAATATTCCAGCTCTAGAAGGTCTTACTCACCATATCTTGGGTACGTTTGGGACAATGATCAACAAGAAGGACAATGCAGAACTTTAGAAGAGCAAGAAGTGGGCAATCAATGGAATAGGACAATAGAAAAAAACGGACTACTTTAATTTTTTTGGGAAAAAGTGGCTTAGTGGTGATATAGAACTAGTTTATATACAGTATATCTGAAATTAATACAAACATTTGTCTAATAAACATTTCATTACTAACACTTTATAGGTGACAATGAGTATTTGTTTCCCCATTGTCAGATAAAGGGGATCCTCTATGTTAGGGTACTTAGAATATAGAACTTTTTCCACTTTCTTTATAGAGCATCATAAATGTTGCCCTTCGCGTGCTAAGCATGTAGCCGCCAGACAGAAAATCCCCTGACCTTAATCTGGCCAGCATGACACAGTTCTTAGAAAGAAGAGATTTTCCGCAGATGCTAGATAACATGAATGAATGTATGATCATCACATTTATTAGACGACAGCTGCACAGGCACCTGTGTGAGGTCTCCCTATGCCAGTTGTAGCACTTTCACTTATTGAGTATTTTTTTCCAGTGTACCTGTTCATATGAGGCAAAGAGAACATTGAAGGGGTAGTGGAGTAATAAGAGTTTGACTTTCAAAGCACTTTAAATGTAACCGCTTGCTTAGGTAAAAGCAGCGGTGCAAGTATGCGGGTACGCTCTGGTACGGAGTACCCTTAAGAATTTGGCATCGGGTTCACAGTACCACCTGCCACACACTTTGCCATTACCACAATTATAATGTGCCACAAAGCAACAAGATCATGGGTTTGACAGCATGACAGCTCCTTCCACTTTGTCAGGGGCTGTATTTTCCTGTTATAATGGATACATTACTATATATTGTTATTAAATTGGGGGAATTACTGTATATTTCTATTATACTGGAGGTATCACTATATTTCTCTGACGTCCTAGTGGATGCTGGGAACTCCGTAAGGACCATGGGGAATAGCGGGCTCCGAAGGAGACTGGGCACTCTAAGAAAGAATTAGGACTATCTGGTGTGCACTGGCTCCTCCCTCTATGCCCCTCCTCCAGACCTCATTTAGAATCTGTGCCCGGCTCGAGCTGGTTGCACACTAGGGGCTCTCCTGAGCTTCTAGTAAAGAAAGTATTTATTAGGTTTTTTATTTTCAGTGAGATCTGCTGGCAACAGACTCACTGCAATGAGGGACTTAGGGGAGAGAAGCGAACCTACCTGCTTGCAGCTAGCTTGGGCTTCTAGGCTACTGGACACCATTAGCTCCAGAGGGATCGAACACAGGCCCAGCCTCGGTCGTCCGGTCCCGGAGCCGCGCCGCCGTCCCCCTTGCAGAGCCAGAAGCATGAAGATCTTCACGGAAATCGGCGGCTGAAGACTCCGGTCTTCATTAAGGTAGCGCACAGCACTGCAGCTGTGCGCCATTGCTCCCTGTGCGCACCACATACTCCGGTCACTGATGGGTGCAGGGCGCTGTGGGGGGGGCGCCCTGGGCAGCAATTAGAGTACCTTAAAGTGGCTAATCACACATAATATAGCCTAAGAAGCTATATATGTGTAAAATACCCCTGCCACATTATTATTATAAAAGCGGGAGAAGTCCGCCGAAAAAGGGGCGGGGCTATCTCCCTCAGCACACTGGCGCCATTTCCTCTCACAGCTCCGCTGGAAGGACGCTCCCCAGGCTCTCCCCTGCAGTTTCCAGGCTCAATAGGGTAAAAAAGAGAGGGGGGGCAATAAATTTAGGCGCAAATACTATATATATAGCGGCTATAGGGTAAATCACTTGTGTAGTGTAACTCCCTGCATTATATAGCGCTGTGGTGTGTGCTGGCATACTCTCCGTCTCCCCAAAGGACTTTGTGGGGTCCTGTCCTCAGTCAGAGCATTCCCTGTGTGTGTGCGGTGTGTCGGTAGTGCTGTGTCGACATGTTTGATGAGGAGGCTTATGTGGAGGCGGAGCAGGTGCAGATAAATGTGATGTCACCCCCTGCGGGGTCGACACCTGAGTGGATGGATATGTGGAAGGAATTACGCAACAGTATCAACTCCTTACATAAAAGGTTTGACGACATAGCAGATGTGGGACAGCCGGCTTCTCAGCCCGTGCCTGCCCAGGCGTCTCAAAAGCCATCAGGGGCTCAAAAACGCCCACTACCTCAGATGGCTGACACAGATGTCGACACGGATACTGACTCCAGTGTCGACGACGATGAGACTAGTGTACATTCCAACAGAGCCACCCGTTACATGATTACGGCAATGAAAAATGTGTTGCACATTTCTGACATTAACCCAGGTACCACAAAAAAGGGTATTATGTTTGGGGAGAAAAAGCAACCAGTGGTTTTTCCCCCATCTGATGAGTTGAATGATGTGTGTGAAGAAGCGTGGGCTTCCCCCGATAAGAAATTAGTGATTTCTAAAAAGTTGCTAATGGCGTACCCTTTCCCGCCAGAGGACAGGATATGTTGGGAGACATCCTCTAGGGTGGATAAAGCGCTCACACGCTTGTCAAAGAAGGTGGCACTACCGTCTCAGGATACGGCCGCCTTAAAGGAGCCTGCGGATAGAAAGCAGGAGGCTATCCTGAAGTCTGTATATACACACTCAGGTATTATACTGAGACCGGCTATTGCTTCAGCATGGATGTGCAGTGCTGCTGCTGCGTGGTCAGATTCCCTGTCTGATAACATTGATACCCTCGACAGGGACACTATATTGCTAACCATAGAGCATATTAAAGACGCAGTCTTATACATGAGAGATGCACAGAGGGATATTTGCCGGCTGGCATCTAGAATTATGCAATGTCCATTTCTGCCAGGAGAGGATTGTGGACTAGGCAGTGGACAGGTGATGCAGATTCTAAAAGGCACATGGAGGTTTTGCCTTACAAAGGTGAGGAATTGTTTGGGGACGGTCTCTCGGACCTCGTTTCCACAGCAACAGCTGGGAAGTCGACATTTTTACCCCATGTTCCCTCACAGCCAAAGAAAGCACCGTATTATCAGGTACAGTCCTTTCGGCCCCAGAAAGGCAAGCGGGTTAAAGGCGCGTCCTTTCTGCCCAGAGGCAGAGGTAGAGGGAAAAAGCTGCACCATACAGCCACTTCCCAAGAACAAAAGTCCTCTCCCGCTTCCTCTAAGTCCACCGCATGACGCTGGGGCTCCACAGGCGGAGCCAGGTGCGGTGGGGGCCCGTCTCCGGAACTTCAGCGACCAGTGGGCTCGCTCACGGGTGGATCCCTGGATTCTACAAGTGGTATCTCAGGGGTACAAGCTGGAATTCGAGACATCTCCCCCTCGCCGTTTCCTCAAATCAGCCTTGCCAACAGCTCCCCCAGACAGGGAGGCAGTGCTGGAGGCGATTCACAAGCTGTATTCTCAGCAGGTGATAATCAAGGTACCCCTCCTTCAACAAGGACGGGGTTACTATTCCACAATGTTTGTGGTACCGAAACCGGATGGTTCGGTGAGACCCATTTTAAATTTTAAATCCTTGAACACTTATATAAGAAGGTTCAAGTTCAAAATGGAATCGCTCAGGGCGGTTATTGCAAGCCTGGACGAAGGGGATTACATGGTATCACTGGACATCAAGAATGCTTACCTGCATGTCCCCATTTACCCTCCTCACCAGGAGTACCTCAGATTTGTGGTACAGGACTGTCATTACCAATTCCAGACGTTGCCGTTTGGTCTGTCCACGGCACCGAGGGTATTTACCAAGGTAATGGCCGAAATGATGATACTCCTTCGGAAAAAGGGAGTTTTAATTATCCCGTACTTGGACGATCTCCTTATAAAGGCGAGGTCCAGGGAACAGTTGTTGGTCGGCGTAGCACTATCTCGGGAAGTGCTACAACAGCACGGCTGGATTCTGAATATTCCAAAGTCGCAGCTGGTTCCTACAACGCGTCTACTGTTCCTGGGGATGGTTCTGGACACAGACCAGAAAAAAGTGTTTCTCCCGGAGGAGAAAGCCAAGGAGTTGTCATCTCTAGTCAGAGACCTCCTGAAACCAAAACAGGTGTCGGTGCATCACTGCACGCGAGTCCTGGGAAAGATGGTACCTTCCTACGCAGCAATTCCATTTGGCAGGTTCCATGCAAGGATCTTTCAGTGGGATCTGTTGGACAAGTGGTCCGGATCGCATCTTCAGATGCATCGGCTGATAACCCTGTCTCCAAGGACCAGGGTGTCTCTGCTGTGGTGGCTGCAGAGTGCTCATCTTCTAGAGGGCCGCAGATTTGGCATACAGGACTGGGTCCTGGTGACCACGGATGCCAGCCTTCGAGGCTGGGGGACAGTCATACAGGGAAGAAACTTCCAAGGACTATGGTCAGGCCAGGAGACTTCCCTACACATAAATATTCTGGAACTAAGGGCCATTTACAATGCCCTAAGTCAGGCAAGACCCCTGCTTCAAAACCAGCCGGTGCTGATCCAGTCAGACAACATCACGGCGGTAGCCCATGTAAACCGACAGGGCGGCACAAGAAGCAGGTTGGCGATGGCAGAAGCCACAAGGATTCTCCGATGGGCGGAAAATCACGTGATAGCACTGTCAGCAGTGTTCATTCCGGGAGTGGACAACTGGGAAGCAGACTTCCTCAGCAGACACGACCTCCACCCGGGAGAGTGGGGACTTCATCCAGAAGTCTTCAAAATGATTGTAAACCGTTGGGAAAGGCCACAGGTGGACATGATGGCGTCCCGCCTCAACAAAAAACTAAAAAGATATTGCGCCAGGTCAAGGGACCCTCAGGCGATAGCTGTGGACGCTCTAGTGACACCGTGGGTGTACTAGTCGGTTTATGTGTTCCCTCCTCTGCCTCTCCTACCCAAGAATGAGAGGAGTAAGAACTATACTCGTGGTTCCGGATTGGCCAAGAAGAGCTTGGTACCCAGAACTTCAAGAAATCTCAGAGGACCCATGGCCTCTGCCGCTCAGACAGGACCTGCTGCAGCAGGGGCCCTGTCTGTTCCAAGACTTACCGCGGCTGCGTTTGACGGCATGGCGGTTGAACACCGGATCCTAAAAGAAAAGGGCATTCCGGAGGAAGTCATTCCTACACTGATTAAAGCTAGGAAAGATGTGACCGCAAAACATTATCACCGCATATGGCGGAAATATGTTGCTTGGTGTGAGGCCATGAAGGCCCCAACGGAGGAATTTCAGCTAGGTCGATTTCTGCACTTTTTACAGTCAGGGGTGACTATGGGCCTATAATTGGGTTCCATTAAGGTCCAGATTTCGGCTCTGTCGATTTTCTTCCAAAAAGAACTGGCTTCACTGCCTGAAGTTCAGACTTTTGTAAAGGGAGTGCTGCATATTCAGCCCCCTTTTGTGCCCCCAGTGGCACCTTGGGATCTCAACGTGGTGTTGGATTTCCTAAAGTCGCATTGGTTTGAGCCACTTAAAGCCGTGGAGATAAAGTACCTCACGTGGAAGGTGGTCATGCTGTTGGCCTTGGCGTCGGCCAGGCGTGTATCAGAATTGGCGGCTTTGTCATGTAAAAGCCCTTATCTGATTTTTCATATGGATAGGGCGGAATTGAGGACTCGTTCCCAATTCCTTCCTAAGGTGGTATCAGCTTTTCATGTGAACCAACCTATTGTGGTGCCTGCGGCTACTCGGGACTTGGAGGATTCCAAGTTGCTGGACGTAGTCAGGGCCCTGAAAATATATGTTTCCAGGACGGCTAGAGTCAGAAAAACTGACTCGCTATTTATCCTGTATGCACCCAACAAGCTGGGTGCTCCTGCTTCAAAGCAGACTATTGCTCGCTGGATCTGTAGCACGATTCAACTTGCACATTCGGCGGCTGGACTGCCGCATCCTAAATCTGTAAAAGCCCATTCCACGAGGAAGGTGGGCTCTTCTTGGGCGGCTGCCCGAGGGGTCTCGGCTTTACAACTTTGCCGAGCTGCTACTTGGTCAGGTTCAAACACGTTTGCAAAATTCTACAAGTTTGATACCCTGGCTGAGGAGGACCTTGAGTTTGCTCATTCGGTGCTGCAGAGTCATCCGCACTCTCCCGCCCGTTTGGGAGCTTTGGTATAATCCCCATGGTCCTTACGGAGTTCCCAGCATCCACTAGGACGTCAGAGAAAATAAGAATTTACTCACCGGTAATTCTATTTCTCGTAGTCCGTAGTGGATGCTGGGTGCCCATCCCAAGTGCGGATTGTCTGCAATACTTGTATATAGTTATTGCCTAACTAAAGGGTTATTGTTTGGAGCCATCTATTCGAGAGGCTCAGTTGTTGTTCATACTGTTCACTGGGTATACTATCACGAGTTGTACGGTGTGATTGGTGTGGCTGGTATGAGTCTTACCCGGGATTCCAAATCCTTTCCTTATTGTGTCAGCTCTTCCGGGCACAGTTTCCCTAACTGAGGTCTGGAGGAGGGGCATAGAGGGAGGAGCCAGTGCACACCAGGTAGTCCTAATTCTTTCTTAGAGTGCCCAGTCTCCTTCGGAGCCCGCTATTCCTCATGGTCCTTACGGAGTTCCCAGCATCCACTACGGACTACGAGAAATAGAATTACCGGTGAGTAAATTCTTATTATTTCTGTTATACTGGAGGCATTACCAGTGTCGGACTGGAGCATGTAGGGCCCACCGGGGGGATGCAGTGGTAGGGGCCCATGTTTAGGGGTGTGGCCAGTCTCTAGAGCGGGTATACCCAGCCACCACATTGGTTTGCCTAGCCATTTTGCAAGCATTGGTCCCCTAAAAAAATATATACAGTAAATACTGTAGTGCATGCAAGATAATGTACTAGATTAGTAACAGCACAGTCTGGAACCTGATTCCTAGAGGAGGGTGTGGGCCCCTAGGCAATAGGTCCCACCGGTGGTCTCCCCTGTGGGCCAGTCCAACCCTGGGCTTTACTATATATTTTTAGCCTTGCCTCCAGATTCTCCCCCCCCCCCTTCCCCCCCAAAAAAGGGGGTTGTCGTGTGGCCACGCCACTAGTGTCATGTAGACACTCCCACTAGCAGCATGTGGCCACACACCCTCACAACACATGACCACGCCCATTTTTCGGCACTCAGCACCAGTAAGAAAATATTTCTACTTGCACCACAGGTTAGCCTGGGGACCCATCTCATCCACCCACAATAAATATTGCATGCAAACTGCCCACTTCATCCATGTAACACCCATGCTACCTGCCTCGCTGGAGGATCTCCAAAATATGTTCCTCTGCAGGTTCCTATTTGCTTCCCTCATATCTGTCCTTGCTAATCTTTCCTGGCCTCAGAGGCCCCCATAGAAGTTGCAGCTGGGTATCATTGACCTGCACACACACATTTTTACAAAGAAACAATTATGAACTCCCCTGACCCTTGTTCACACTATTTCATTTTATAGATAAAAAAAAATCTATATTTTCTTCTTGCTTGTTTTTCATAGGCCAAATGCTTCTTCAACCTCCTTGTAATCATGTCTGGAAAACAGAAACCTCAATTATACATTTGGTTGCGTGAATACACCAAACCCTTTCCCTGTTATAATCTAAAATTGTGCAGCTCTGCAGATGTTGCCATCCTGGCATTTTGGCTTCCGGTCTGCCATAAATACTGACCAAGGGATGCATTTGGCACTTTCCTTCATGATCTTTATTATATTATTATTATTATATATCAGACCTTTCCTCTCCAGCAGCAGTCATTGCAGTGGTCTATATTTATAAAGGATTACGTGGCACAGAAGAGTCGGGGGATTGAGTTATGGAACACTCCAAGAATTGCGCACATTTTTTTTTTACTCCACTGTAGCAAATCCACTTTGACAGGATATTTCTACTAATGACCAAGGGGCAATTTACTAAGGAACTGACCAGTTTTCTGTTGCTGAGCAGTAGTATGTGACTTACATTAGCAGCTGTCTGTATTTGGCAATCCATATGATAGAGGAAGCGGATAGTAGTATGTGCTGCTATTTGGTGCTGAAATCAGTTTGTCTAACCTTTGCTGCACCGTCATAGTAGGTCTGACACCCAGAACAGCTGCGTCACTGCTGAGGCTGATTTCCAAATGTTTGACAGAGGACAGAGCCCACAGAAGTTTATTGTGCTGGCTTGAGACCAGGGACTGCAGCCTTGTTGTTTATTACAAAGCCGATATGTCCATAAGAGCTGCTAAGGGATATAAAGAAGCAATGTGGGCATTGCTAGGTGTTAGAATAAAGCATGTACAAAGTCCCGTTGTCCAGTTAGTAATCTTTAACTCTGAAGAGCAGAGAATGTTGTTAAGCCAAACAGTGTGTCCATAATAATTGCTGCAACCAGCTTCATCAAGCTGGAACCTCTAACCTGTTTACTTGTAGGGTTTGTGGCCACAGGCTAATGTTCTGAACATTTTCTACATATCTTGCATGCTGAAATATGATCGCTGTTTCCACCTCACCCATCAGCTTTTATCTTCAGCAGTGTTGTGAACGCTTTACAGAACAAGTAAACTAGTTTTTGCACAGTATACCACCCTTACAGTGGGTCGACCTTAATTAGGTCGACTCGTAGTATGTCATCCACTATTGGTTGACACACAGGTCGACACCTATAAAATGTTGACATTGTCATTAGGTTGATATGGAAAAGGTCGACACATGAAAAGGTCGACATGAGGTTTTCACTTTCTCTCCCCCCCCCCCCCCCCCCCCCATTTTTTTAACTTTTTCATACTTTACGATCCACGTGTACTACGATTGAAAATAGTAACCTGTGCCGAGTGAGGCACCTTGTCCGCAGCATGGCGAGCCATGCAAGGAGACGCGGTGCACTAATTGGGGTTCCCGGTCACTTTACAAAGAAAACCAAAAAAACATAGAAAACTCATGTCGACCTTTTTCCATGTCAACCTTTTCCATGTTGACCTGACAACCCTGTTGACCTTTTCTTTGTGTCGACCTAGTGCCTGTCGACCAATAGTGGTCGACCCAATGAGTGTCAATGAGGGTCGTTCCAATAAACCCGTTCCCTTTTGCGCATATTTTGCAGTTTCCTACATTAATATCTGAAAAGAAGACTTTTAAGCCAACTAATCAATCACTTTGTAACGCGTAGATCTGTGAATTTTATTATGGAAAAATCTTTTTCATGTTAATTGTGCCCATAGAAAATGTGAAACAGGGACAAAAGTAATAGTTATGTTATGTAGCTTTGATTTTATTTACAAAATTATAAAAATAATTGACAATTCTATTATAGGGTTGTGACATGCATATCCAGAATAGCTGGATAAAAGAGCAAGTGCCATATATGCAGTCTGTAGGTGACTGAGGAAGGCCCCCACATTTAATAGTACTATTATTATTATTATTATTATTATTATTATTATCATCATCATCATCATCATCCTTTATATGGTACCACAAGGGTTCTGCAGCACCTAACAAAGTACATAAATAAACAAAACAAGAAAACCGTGACTGACAGTACAAGACACTGTAGCACATGGTATATAAATATTGCTGCATCAACAGACATGACACTGGAATAAGTGGTGGCCAAAACTGAGGGCTAGGTGCCATGGTATAAGGAGCATGGTATAGGAGATATTCTAAGTAGGAGAAAGAAAGCACATTGCCAGGATATCTTACAGAAAGACAAGGGTGACATAGATGGGGTAGATAGTGAGCATGGAACAGAGACTAATGGTGCCCATACACTTATGAGATTATCGGTACTATCCTTCGATTTCGACCACATCTGTGAGAGAAATCGAAGGATTGTATGCACACTTCAGTACCTTTCGACGCAATGCGCGGGCACGCCGGTCGAATATCGCGTCTCAAGATATTATGTGCTGCACATAATATTTATCAAATCGCAGTGCGATCGCATGTGCTTCTAGAAACACATGCTATATTTCGCACTGCGATGGGCACCCGCCGGGACCGGCCAGAGGCCGCTGCCACTTGGCGGTGACGTGCCCGTCACATGATTACCATGTGATCTATCGCATGGTAATCTTTTTGGCAGTTCAGGTGCGTTTATCGCACCTGAACTGCCGGTGCGATGTCGCGGGGCATCGCACAAGTGTATGGGCACTATTAGGATGAGAGATGGTTGGATTTGATGAAGAAGTGGCTCTTCAGAGCCCATTTGAAGTTTTTCCTTTGGGGAGAGGTAGAGAATTTCAGAGATAGGGAGCAGCACGTGCAAAGCTTTGAGCAAGGATTGGGAGGAGAGGTGTCATGCATTTGTGGAACGAAGAGAACGGGGGGCAATTTAAAGGTAGATAAGGTCAGAGATGTAAATGGGAGAGGAGTGGGTGAGGGTCTTATAAGTAACTGTGAGAATCTTTCATTCGATTCTAAAGGGGAGTGGAAGGCAGTGTAGGGCTTGTAAGAGTGGGAGGTGGAAGTAGTACATTTGGAGAGGAAGATGAGCTGGGCAGCAGCATTGGGGATAGATTGGAGTGAATAGAGGCATTTGTCAGGGAGGCCAGATAGGTGTAGATTACAGTAGTCCAATCTGGAGATGCCCAATGTGTGTATGAGGGTCTTAGTATCATCCATGGTGAGAAATGGTCTGATCCTGGAAATATGTTTGAGATGGAAATGGCAGGACTGCGAGAGGTACTGAATGTGTGGTTTAAAGGAGAGAGTTTCTAGGATAACTCCAAGGCAGCACAGTCAGGGTCTAGAGGAGATATTAGTGTCCTCAATAGATAATTAAATTGTGGGAAGTGAGGTTATGTGGGAGGGTAGGTAGGTGGTCAGCTCAGTTTTTGACATGTTAAGTTTAAGAAAGCACTGACACATCCAAGAAGAGGTAGCAGAGAGACAGTTGGAGATACGAGTGAGGAAAGAAGGGGAGAGGAAGAGTAGATCTGAGCATCATCAACATAGAGATGATAAAGCCAAAACAGCTACAGGTTGAGTATCTCTTATCCAAAATTCAAAATCCCTCAGTTTTTGGGTTCCCTACTGAGATAATCACATATATATTATATATTTTGTGTGTGTGTGTGTGTGTGTGTGTATATATATATATATATATATATATATATATAATGTGTCATTATCTCAGTAGGGGAACCAAAAATGTGGGATTTTGGATAAGGGATACTCAACCTGTAGTGAGCTTACCCAAAGAGGATGTATAGAGAAAGAAGAGGAGCAGTCAAAGAACAGAACCTTAGGGGACACGTGGAAGTAGGAGGGAGGTGGAGTCGTTGCAGGAGACAGAGAAGGAACGATCAGAGAGGTAGGAGGACTGCCCTTAAAGGACAGTATTACGCAGGCCGAGGGAGTAAAGAATTTTTAGGAGGAGAGGGTGGTCTACAGTGTCAAAAGCAGCAGAGAGGTCAATGAGAATAAGCACAGTAGTTGCCCTAGGATTTGACAGCAAGGAGATCATTGCAAACTTTTGTGAGTGCAGTTTCAGTGGAGTGGAGAGGACAGAAGCCAGATTGAAATGGGTCAAGGAGGGAGTGGGAGTAAACAAAGGCAGTAAGGCAATTGTAAATAATATGCTCAAGGAGTTTGTAGGCAAATGGGAAGAGAGAGATGGGTCGGTAGTTGAAAGAGTGTTAGGATCAATGGTAGGTTTTTTAAGAATAGGGGAGACAAGGGCATACTTGAATTCGGAGGGGACAGTCAGTGCCCTATGAGGGGGGGAAATTGAAGAGGTGGGCAAGATGGGAACAAGCAGAAGGAAAGAGGTAGCGGAGGAGAGTCGAGTGGGGGGAGACCAAATGAGGGCCATGACTTCCTCTCCAGATACAGGGGAAAAATAAATCAGGGTTGGTAGGAAGGATGGGGAAGGGTGATCAGGGAAAGGAGGGGTGGGTAGTTGAGGGTCTGGTGGGATGTGATGTCCTGCTGTATGGAGGCAATTTTGGATGTGAAGTGGGTAGCAAAGTTAAGGGCAGAGAGTGAGGAACGTAACTGAAGTGCGGGTATGGTCCCACTGACCAGTAAGTGTTTTGTTTTCTTTAAGTGTGCAGCAGAAGGCTGGGGGGCGGGGTGGAGGGGGAGTGGCCAGCCTACTGCACTTACCGTAGCTGCAGTTATGATATGTTACAATAGCTGCAGTTGGCAGTGCTGTCCGTCCCATCACTGCCTCTGCTGGTCCCCCTACGGTCTCACTTGTCCATGTGTGGTGCACTCCTTCCTTCCGTCGTTCAGTGCCTGCTGGGCATCCATGTGTGGTGCGCCCGGCTCTCCTCCCTGCCACCGCTGGATCCCTACCACACACCCATCAAGTAGGTCTCACTAATAGTTGTAATACAGTCAGTAGTCAAAAGTCCCTGGCTTCCACCAGCAATCTATTGTCCCTGACTCCCTCCCCCCCCCCACCCCCGCATCACCCCACTCACCTGGTGCTCCTCTCCCAGTATGTCCTACTCATACCCTGCACCCTCCCACTCACCCTGTGTCCTCTCTCAGCATGTACCCCCTCTCACCCTGCACCCCCTCTCACTCTGCATCCTCTCCCACCCTGCACCCCCCCCCACCCTGTGTCTTTTCCCACCCTGCACCCCCCTCTCACCCTGCACCCTCCCTCCCACCCTGCGTCCTCTCCCACCCTGCGTCCTCTCCCACCCTGCACCCTCCCTCTCACCGTGCACCCCCCTCTCACCCTGCATCTTCTCCAACCCTGCACCCACCTCATCCTGTGTCCTCTCCCACCCTGAACCCCCTCTCACCCTGCACCCCCCCTCACCCTGCGTTCTATCCCATCCTGCACCCTCCCTCTCAGCCTGCGTCCTCTCCCACCCTGCATCCCCCCTCTCACCCTGCATCCTCTCTCACCCTGCACCCCCTCTCACTCTGCGTCCTCTTCCACCCTGCACCCCCCCCACCCTGTGTCCTTTCCCACACTGCACCCCCCTCTCACCCTGCACCCTCCCTCTCACCCTGCGTCCTCTCCCACCTTGCACCCTCCCTCTCACCCTGCGTCCTCTCCCACCCTGCACCCCCCTCATCCTGTGTCCTCTCCCACCCTGAACCCCCTCTCACCTTGCACCCCCCCTCACCCTGCGTTCTATCCCATCCTGCACCCTCCCTCTCACCCTGCGTCCTCTCCCACCCTGCATTCCCCCTCTCACCCTGCATCCTCTCTCACCCTGCACCCACTCTCTCACCCTGCATCCACTCTCTTACCCTGCATCCTCTACCACCCTGCTCCCCCCTCTCACCCTACATCCCTCCTCTCACCCTGCATTCTCTCCCATACAGAATCTCCCTCTTCCTCTGGCCCTCTCCACAATATATCCTCCTCCCACCCTGCATCCGCCCTCTCACCTGGTGCCCCTCTCCCCAATATGTCCTACTCACACCCTGCATCCCCACTCTCACCTGGTGCCCCTCTCCCATCCTATGTCCCTCTCCCCAATATGTCCTACTCACACCCTGCATCCCCACTCTCACATGGTGCCCCTCTCCCATCCTGTGTCCCTCTCCCCAATATGTCCTACTCACACCCTGCATCCCCACTCTCACCTGGTGCCCCTCTCCCATCCTGTGTCCCTCTCCCCAATATATCCTACTCACACCCTGCATCCCCACTCTCACCTGGTGCCCCTCTCCCATCCTATGTCCCTCTCCCCAATATGTCCTACTCACACCCTGCATCCCCACTCTCACCTGGTGCCCCTCTCCCATCCTATGTCCCTCTCCCCAATATGTCCTACTCACACCCTGCATCCCCACTCTCACCTGGTGCCCCTCTCCCATCCTATGTCCCTCTCCCCAATATGTCCTACTCACACCCTGCATCCCCACTCTCACCTGGTGCCCCTCTCCCACCCTGCAACCCTCTCCCATCCAGTGTCCCAATCCCCAATATGTCCCTCTCCCATCCTGCGCCCCCCTCTTCCTCTGTTTCTCTCCCCAATATGTCCTACTAATACCCTGTACCCTCCCTTTCACCCTGTGTCCCTTCTCACCCTGCATCCGCCCTCTCACCTGGTGCCCCTCTCCCCAATATGTCCTACTCAAACCCTGCATCCCAACTCTCACATGGTGCCCCTCTCCCATCCTATGTCCCTCTCCCCAATATGTCCTACTCACACCCTGCATCCCCACTCTCACCTGGTGCCCCTCTCCCACCCTGCAACCCTCTCCCATCCAGTGTCCCAATCCTCAATATGTCCCTCTCCCATCCTGCGCCCCCCTCTTCCTCTGTTTCTCTCCCCAATATGTCCTACTCATACCCTGCACCCTCCCTTTCACCCTGTGTCCCTTCTCACCCTGCATCCGCCCTCTCACCAGGTGCCCCTCTCTCATCCTGCAACCCTCTCCCACCCTGTGTCCCAATCCCCAATATGTCCCTCTCCCACCCAGTGTCCCTCTCCCACCCAGCATCCCCCCCTTCCACTGTCTCTCTCCCCATTATGTCCTTCCACCCTGCATCTCCCCTCTCATCCAATGCCCTGTCCCCCTCAGTCTTTCCTCCATCATGTGTCCTCCCTCTCATCCAGTGCCTCTTAAGGACACGCCCCTTGTGATTGACCGTGCCCCTTGTTCGGCGCGCAACAGTACACCCTGGAGTGGACACTACCACTTTTAATTTTCCATACCCCCACTTCAAAATTCCCACTTCGACCACTGTATGTATGTATGTATGTATGTATGTATATATATTTCACATATCTGGAATTTTTAAAAATCCTGTGTTTGCCCCTGGTATTAATGCTAAAGTAAACCTTTGTTTAGCATTTATTTCGTAGAAAAAATATCTGAAACATCATCCAGATAGCATTCTGTGATCTTTTTCCAAGTTTTAGCAGTAAAATGTATTGTGTACTGCCTCCTCTGCTGTCTTGCAGCGCACCCAATGCGTATGTGTGTGTGATACAGCCTGGCAATCTCTGAAATAAAGGCTTAAATAAAATAGAATAGGATGATCTTTGTTTGCAGTGTTCTTAGTTCCTGTGATTTGCTGATTGCCGCTATACTGCTTGTGCTGGCGCCTTGAGATTCCTATGGAATGTGATCTGTGGATGCTGGGAGCTATATTTAGCATTGTTACATAACCATGTAATACGTTTTCTCTATCGTCCTAGTGGATGCTGGGGTTCCTGAAAGGACCATGGGGAATAGCGGCTCCGCAGGAGACAGGGCACAAAAAGTAAAGCTTTTCCAGATCAGGTGGTGTGCACTGGCTCCTCCCCTATGACCCTCCTCCAGACTCCAGTTAGATTTTTGTGCCCGGCCGAGAAGGGTGCAATCTAGGTGGCTCTCCTAAAGAGCTGCTTAGAAAAAGTTTAGCTTAGGTTTTTTATTTTACAGTGAGTCCTGCTGGCAACAGGATCACTGCAACGAGGGACTGAGGGGAGAAGAAGTGAACTCACCTGCGTGCAGGATGGATTGGCTTCTTGGCTACTGGACATCCGCTCCAGAGGGACGATCACAGGTACAGCCTGGATGGTCACCGGAGCCGCGCCGCCGGCCCCCTTGCAGATGCTGAAGTCAGAAGAGGTCCAGAATCGGCGGCTGAAGACTCCTGCAGTCTTCTAAAGGTAGCGCACAGCACTGCAGCTGTGCGCCATTTTCCTCTCAGCACACTTCACACGCAGTCACTGAGGGTGCAGGGCGCTGGGGGGGGGCGCCCTGGGAGGCAAATGTAACCTATATAAAGGCTAAAAATACCTCACATATAGCCCCCAGAGGCTATATGGAGATATTTAACCCCTGCCTGGATTCACTAAATAGCGGGAGACGAGCCCGCCGGAAAAGGGGCGGGGCCTATCTCCTCAGCACACGGCGCCATTTCCTCTCACAGCTCCGCTGGTCAGGACGGCTCCCAGGTCTCTCCCCTGCACTGCACTACAGAAACAGGGTAAAACAAGAGAGGGGGGGCAAATTTATGGCGATATTTTGATATATATAAAGCAGCTATAAGGGAGCACTTATTATAAGGCTATCCCTGTTATATATAGCGCTTTTGGTGTGTGCTGGCAAACTCTCCCTCTGTCTCCCCAAAGGGCTAGTGGGTCCTGTCTTCGTTAGGAGCATTCCCTGTGTGTCTGCTGTGTGTCGGTACGTGTGTGTCGACATGTATGAGGACGATATTGGTGTGGAGGCGGAGCAATTGCCAAATATGAGGATGTCACCCCCTAGGGAGTCGACACCAGAATGGATGCCTTTATTTATGGAACTACGGGATAGTGTCAACACGCTAAAGCAGTCGTTTGACGACATGAGACGGCCGGACAATCAATTAGTGCCTGTCCAGGCGACTCAAACACCGTCAGGGGCTGTGAAACGCCCTTTGCCTCAGTCGGTCGACACAGACCCAGACACAGGCACTGACTCCAGTGGTGACGGTGACGAATCAACCGTATTTTCCAGTAGGGCCACACGTTATATGATTTTGGCAATGAAGGAGGCGTTACATTTAGCTGATACTACAGGTACCACTAAACAGGGTATTATGTGGGGTGTGAAAAAACTACCTATAGTTTTTCCTGAATCAGAAGAATTAAATGACGTGTGTAATGAAGCGTGGGTTGCCCCTGATAAAAAGCTGATAATTTCAAAGAAATTATTGGCATTATACCCTTTCCCGCCAGAGGTTAGGGAGCGCTGGGAAACACCTCCTAGGGTGGACAAGGCGCTAACACGCTTATCTAAACAAGTGGCGTTACCCTCTCCTGAGACGGCCGCACTTAAAGATCCATCAGATAGGAGGATGGAAAATATCCAAAAAAGTATATACACACATGCAGGTGTTATACTACGACCAGCTATAGCGACTGCCTGGATGTGCAGTGCTGGGGTAGTTTGGTCAGAGTCCCTGATTGAAAATATTGATACCCTGGACAGGGACAATATTTTACTGTCGTTAGAACAAATAAAGGATGCATTTCTTTATATGCGTGATGCACAGAGGGATATCTGCACACTGGCATCACGGGTAAGTGCTATGTCCATTTCGGCCAGAAGAGCTTTATGGACGCGACAGTGGACAGGCGATGCGGATTCAAAACGACATATGGAAGTTTTGCCGTATAAAGGGGAGGAGTTATTTGGAGTCGGTCTATCAGATTTGGTGGCCACGGCTACAGCCGGGAAATCCACCTTTCTACCTCAAGTCACTCCCCAACAGAAAAAGGCACCGACTTTTCAACCGCAGCCCTTTCGTTCCTTTAAAAATAAGAGAGCAAAGGGCTATTCATATCTGCCACGAGGCAGAGGTCGAGGGAAGAGACAGCAACAGGCAGCTCCTTCCCAAGGACAGAAGCCTTCCCCGGCTTCTACAAAAGCCTCAGCATGACGCTGGGGCTTCTCAAGCGGACTCGGGGACGGTGGGTGGTCGTCTCAAAAATTACAGCGCGCAGTGGGCTCACTCGCAGGTAGATCCCTGGATCCTGCAGATAATATCTCAGGGGTACAGGTTGGAATTAGAGACAGATCCACCTCGCCGTTTCCTGAAGTCTGCTTTACCAACGTCCCCCTCCGAAAGGGAGACGGTTTTGGAAGCCATTCACAAGCTGTACTCTCAGCAGGTGATAGTCAAGGTACCTCTTCTACAACAAGGGAAGGGGTATTATTCCACTCTTTTTGTGGTACCGAAGCCGGATGGCTCGGTAAGGCCTATTCTAAATCTGAAGTCCTTGAACCTGTACATAAAGAAGTTCAAGTTCAAGATGGAGTCACTCAGAGCAGTGATAGCGAACCTGGAAGAGGGGGACTTTATGGTATCCTTGGACATCAAGGATGCGTATCTCCACGTTCCAATTTACCCCTCACACCAGGGGTACCTCAGGTTCGTTGTACAAAACTGTCACTATCAGTTTCAGACGCTGCCGTTCGGATTGTCCACGGCACCTCGGGTCTTTACAAAGGTAATGGCCGAGATGATGATTCTTCTTCGAAGAAAAGGCATATTAATTATCCCATACTTGGACGATCTCCTAATAAGGGCAAGGTCCAGAGAACACAAGAAGTGCTAAAACAGCACGGGTGGATTCTGAATATTCCAAAATCCCAGTTAATGCCGACAACTCGTCTGCTGTTCCTAGGGATGATTCTGGACACGGTTCAGAAAAAGGTTTTTCTCCCGGAGGAAAAAGCCAAGGAGTTATCCGAGCTTGTCAGGAACCTCCTAAAACCAGGAAAGGTGTCTGTACATCAATGCACAAGAGTCCTGGGAAAAATGGTGGCTTCTTACGAAGCAATTCCATTCGGCAGATTCCACGCAAGAATTTTCCAAAGGGATCTGTTGGACAAATGGTCAGGGTCGCATCTTCAGATGCACCTGCGGATAACCCTGTCTCCAAGGACAAGGGTGTCTCTTCTGTGGTGGTTGCAGAGTGCTCATCTATTGGAGGGCCGCAGATTCGGCATACAGGATTGGATCCTGGTGACCACGGACGCCAGCCTGAGAGGCTGGGGAGCAGTCACACAAGGAAGAAACTTCCAGGGAGTATGGACGAGCCTGGAAACGTCTCTTCACATAAACATTCTGGAACTAAGAGCAATATACAATGCTCTAAGCCAGGCAGAACCTCTGCTTCAGGGAAAACCGGTGTTGATCCAGTCGGACAACATCACGGCAGTCGCCCATGTGAACAGACAGGGCGGCACAAGAAGCAGGAGTGCAATGGCAGAAGCTGCAAGGATTCTTCGCTGGGCAGAGAATCATGTGATAGCACTGTCAGCAGTGTTCATCCCGGGAGTGGACAACTGGGAAGCAGACTTCCTCAGCAGACACGATCTTCACCCGGGAGAGTGGGGACTTCATCCAGAAGTCTTCCACTTGCTGGTAACCCGTTGGGAAAGACCAATGGTGGACATGATGGCGTCTCGCCTCAACAAAAAACTGGACAGGTATTGCGCCAGGTCAAGAGATCCGCAGGCAATAGCTGTGGACGCGCTGGTAACGCCTTGGGTGTACCAGTCGGTGTATGTGTTTCCTCCTCTGCCTCTCATACCAAAAGTATTGAGAATTATACGGCAAAGAGGCGTAAGGACGATACTAGTGGTTTCGGATTGGCCAAGAAGGACTTGGTACCCGGAACTTCAAGAGATGATCACGGAAGATCCGTGGCCTCTACCTCTAAGGAGGGACTTGCTTCAGCAGGGTCCCTGTCTGTTTCAAGACTTACCGCGGCTGCGTTTGACGGCATGGCGGTTGAACGCCGGATCCTAAAGGAAAAAGGCATGCCGGAAGAAGTCATTCCTACTTTGATTAAAGCAAGGAAGGAAGTAACCGTGCAACATTATCACCGAATTTGGCGAAAATATGTTGCGTGGTGCGAAGATCGGAGTGCTCCGACGGAGGAATTTCAACTGGGTCGATTCCTACATTTCCTGCAATCAGGATTGTCTATGGGTCTCAAATTGGGATCTATTAAGGTTCAAATTTCGGCCCTGTCGATTTTCTTTCAAAAAGAATTGGCTTCAGTCCCTGAAGTCCAGACCTTTGTTAAGGGAGTGCTACATATACAGCCTCCTGTGGTGCCTCCAGTGGCACCGTGGGATCTCAATGTGGTTTTGGACTTTCTAAAATCTCATTGGTTTGAACCACTAAAGAAGGTGGATTTGAAATATCTCACATGGAAAGTGACCATGCTTCTAGCCCTGGCTTCGGCCAGGAGAGTGTCAGAACTGGCAGCTTTATCTTACAAAAGCCCATATCTGATTTTCCATTCGGACAGGGCAGAACTGCGGACTCGTCCGCATTTTCTCCCTAAGGTGGTGTCAGCATTTCATCTGAACCAGCCTATTGTAGTGCCTGCGGCTACAAGTGACTTGGAGGACTCCAAGTTACTGGACGTTGTCAGAGCATTAAAAATATATATTGCAAGGACAGCTGGAGTCAGAAAATCTGACTCGTTGTTTATATTGTATGCACCCAACAAGATGGGTGCTCCTGCGTCTAAGCAGACGATTGCTCGTTGGATCTGTAGCACAATCCAACTTGCACATTCTGTGGCAGGCCTGCCACAGCCTAAATCTGTAAAGGCCCACTCCACAAGGAAGGTGGGCTCATCTTGGGCGGCTGCCCGAGGGGTCTCGGCATTACAACTTTGCCGAGCAGCTACGTGGTCAGGGGAGAACACGTTTGTAAAATTTTACAAATTTGATACTCTGGCTAAGGAGGACCTGGAGTTCTCTCATTCGGTGCTGCAGAGTCATCCGCACTCTCCCGCCCGTTTGGGAGCTTTGGTATAATCCCCATGGTCCTTTCAGGAACCCCAGCATCCACTAGGACGATAGAGAAAATAAGATTTTACTTACCGATAAATCTATTTCTCGGAGTCCGTAGTGGATGCTGGGCGCCCATCCCAAGTGCGGATTATCTGCAATAATTGTACATAGTTATTGTTAACTAATTCGGGTTATTGTTGAAGGAAGCCATCTTTCAGAGGCTCCGCTGTTATCATACTGTTAACTGGGTTTAGATCACAAGTTGTACGGTGTGATTGGTGTGGCTGGTATGAGTCTTACCCGGGATTCAAAATCCTCCCTTATTGTGTACGCTCGTCCGGGCACAGTACCTAACTGGAGTCTGGAGGAGGGTCATAGGGGGAGGAGCCAGTGCACACCACCTGATCTGGAAAAGCTTTACTTTTTGTGCCCTGTCTCCTGCGGAGCCGCTATTCCCCATGGTCCTTTCAGGAACCCCAGCATCCACTACGGACTCCGAGAAATAGATTTATCGGTAAGTAAAATCTTATTTTAAATCCAGATCTGTTGCCTGCGTTTGTAATACTTCCTTAGAAAAACTTACAGATTCCATTCTATCCCACATTCCATTCAGAATCACTAGCGAGCAGGCAGGCTGCAGAACATGACACTTGTGCTGAGTCAGCTCGCTCACTTGGCATATACTGTACAACTTTGTATTATGCCAGCTCACACACCTGTATCCATATGCAGACTGGGTGCCTGTGCCTCCTTCCGTTTAGAGGTGGAGGGGCATGTACAGTAAATGCAAACCAAGTACAGTGAGGACATAATTGAGGACAGAGGCAGACCCATGAAGAGACGTGAATACTGTCAGTAGCTGTATTAGATGTGAGCTAGTCCGTTCCAGTTGGCTGACCGCAGATTCATCTCTGAAGTTGCTTTCTGCATTGATCATATTTATAGGTCATATAATAACTGCGGTGCCATAACAAGGCGTCATTGTGCCCTGTGCTGACCCCACCCCCTACACCCATGATGTCAGTATGTCACTCATAGGTGGTGGGACCGCTGACACTGCCACAGGCTCCAGTAAGTAGAGCACTGCCGATAATACCTATTCCGGCCATCGGCTTCGTTATCATCTCTGACGATGGTGGCACAAATCATCAATGACAAGTGACTGTTCTGTGTGGTACCATTAATGGTTTTGCCTTCGTAGTTTCTGCGCATACATGTCAGCTGTCGCTTCTTTTGTGAGAGAGCCAGGGGCAGGGCCGAGCTGTGATTGACAGCCGACCCTGTCTAGGAGTGGGACTTCCTATCCCCGGCTCTTACACACCATGTACACAGTGTAAGAGCCGGGGGGATGCAGGACTGCTGCCTAACCTGCCTACCAGCCAGCAGCACTGAAAATTTAAGGGGACGACCCATTGGGAATACAGCTACCATCGATGGCGGGAAACCATCTGGTTATATACCTTCAATGGTAAAAGTATTCTACATCAGTCGTTGACAATCAATGGTTTTAAATGAAAAGTATTCTACATCAGTCATAGATAATCAATGGTTTTAAATGATTGATGGCCATCCCTGGCACTGGTAGCAATTCACCCTGCAAGCAAAGTGCAGGTGCCGTAGGGAAGTGACTGGGACATCCACAGGGCCCTGCATGCACGCACACCCCAAGTTACAACATGATGGGACAGCAGTGCAGAGAAGTACAGCACTACTTGTTTCCCTCATCCTCGTCTGGAGCAGGGTTATTTCTACACACTCAGGCCCCCAGTGCGAACAGTAAAAAAATGTGGACCCACCCCAACCACCACCAGGCACTCTAAAATGTGCGCCCCACGCCATAAAAAATATTTTGTGCATGCGCTTCCGATAAGGGTGTGTGGCTTCACTAAACTAGGCGCGGACTCGCTGGAAAAAGACTACCTTACACCCCAGTTTTTGCTCTGCACCAACAGACCTTGGCCACCACAGGAAACTAAAATATTACACCATATTAAGCCCCGCACAGTAATGCCCCTTGCACCATGTTATGCCACACACCGCAATGCCCGTGATACATTATGCCATACAGTAAGGCTTCTAATTACTTTTACATGACCCGCTCGTTGCCATGGGGTTTCAAGCTCTGTGTTCCATGCTCGTTGCCAGGGGTTTCATGCTCTGGGTATCATGCTCGTTGCCAGGAATGTAATGCTTGTTGACAGAGGTTTCATGCACTGGGTATCATGTTCATTGCCAGGGGTGTAATGCTCGTTACCAGGGGGGTTTCATGTTCTGGGTGTCACGCTCATTACAGTACTGCTATTACCTGCTCCCCCCCATCCTCTCACCCATAGTACTCTGGGGGGGCGGAGTTTTAATGAAATGACGCGATTGTATCGTGACATCACAATGCAGCTGCATCATTTTGTGAAACTACGCACCCCCAAGTGGGCGGGAGCAGCAAATCAGCCAGCAGGTGTTGCGACGGGCGCCCTGTGCGATCGCACGGCGCGCCTGCCGCTAGAAACGTCACTGGTCTGGAGTGCGTAGAAAAAAATACTTTCCGTGTTATGACATCCTTATCTCAAATCTCTGACTAGTTTCTTATACATAGAATAGCGTGCACTTTAATTCCTATGGAATTTCTCATGTTTATTTGCATTGTGTCTTGTATGTGCTATTGGCAATGTTTATTTTACAGTGGTGTTTTATATTATGTGAACACAATTCATATTCTACATTTGCGATATATCGGAGGCATACTTGCCTATTCTCCCGGATTGGCCAGGAGGCACCCGAAAATCGATTAACCAGAAAGCATGTGTCCCACAAGACTGCTGAACATTAATTGTTCTCTATGAGGGTGGGATGGGACTGACGAGATCCACAAAGACCAAATACTTTTCTTCTGCCTAGTCAAGTGATGAACTACATGTCTTATGCTCATCCACCGCCAGAAGAGAGCTGAAGGTAACAGGGTGCCTATTGTAACCCTCCTAACGTTGCCTACTCTATAACTAACTAGCCTGATTTTTTTTTTATGCTGGTGTGAAAAAAAACGTCTCGTTGCATGAGGCAGCAGTTTCATTAAACACTCCACTTACAGAAAAAGGGGGGAAAAATAGGCCGTGTTGCAAAGGAAAATATGATTGATGAGAAAGTGGTGAGGTGTGAAAGAGATTTTCCTGGAATGCAGTTTATGGACAGAAAAAGAATCCTTTGTGCCTGGTTCCAAGGTCAGAGCTGCAATGCAATCCCAGTGCCTCAGGTCTTGAGCCCTGGGTTTATGTCTGGGATACATGCCCAATATACCAGCGCCCACAGACCAGAATGCCACAGACTGACTACAAGCCATTATTCAGGATGAGAAATGTCACGTAACTCCCTAAACGCCCTCTAAAGTGCTCCTCCAGCGGTACTGCTGTGAGTGCCAGTAGATGCTTATTAACCCTTTCCTGCTAACAGTGCTTAGTGTAGCAGTGCAACGCCTGTGACTGCATTCGTATAAGCAGATAGAGAGCCCATTAACCAATGAAGTGTACTTAGGCTTTCTGAAGAAGAAATTGCATACCATCCACAAATGTACTTGTGAAATTTATAGTAAACTGAAAAGTTTAGAATGTAAACTGAAGGTATATGCATCTGTTTGCATTTGTAATTACCTTTTTATTGTGCAGACTTCTGTGTCTTTCAGCAGCATCTGTTTGTAAGACATGGAAAAACTGCATGGGAGGTTGGGTACATGCATTACTTTGGCCAAAATACTGTAACTACTCTGTAACACCTGGGCTTGCCATGGCAGCCTTGCAATGACTGCTGCCTCTCCTGGTTCCTGATCACCACCTCCCATACACATCTCCAAGATTTCTCCTGTGCTTCTCCTATTCTCTGGGACGTCTTACCCCACGCTCTATCAGGCACTCTCCCAGTCCCCATGACCTAAAATCTAATGTTTCACCCAAGCCTAACTGCCCTCTCTCCTATGTCTCCAACAATGTTAAACTCTATTCCCTCTAGTTTTTTGTGTCTAGTATAAGCTCTTGTGCGCAGGGCCTCTTCAACCTCCCGTAAGTTATCATTATGTATATTTGTAAACGTGCCTATAACTGTCCTGTATGATTTCTATATATTTCTATATTTATTTTCTATATGTTCCAACCATTATGCATGGTTCTATGGAACCCTTATGGCGCCATATGTGTAAAGTATAATAAAAGGTACAGAACATTTTGAGTTTTCTAGATTCTTGTATAGCTGTGTGTAATAACCACTGATTTCATTTGTTGCAGAGATCTGAAGCTGGACAACGTTTTGCTCGATCATGAAGGTCATTGCAAGCTGGCTGACTTTGGGATGTGCAAAGAGGGGATTCGTGAAGGATGTACAACTTCAACATTCTGCGGGACACCTGATTACATTGCACCAGAGGTAGCATTATTTTTACCGAAATCTCTTTAGTCTGCATTAGAGAATCCTGAAGGGATATGGTGGCAGATGTATTAACCTGAAGAAGGGATAAGAAGTGATAGCAGTGATAAGTGCAAGGTGATAACGCACCAGCCAGTCATTACGGATTTGAAAAATGACAGGAGCTGACTGGCTGGTGCGTTATCACCTTCCACTTATCACTGCTTTATCACTTCTTTATCCCTTCTCCAGGCTTAATACATCTGCCCCATTGTGTGGAAAAATTGCGTGGTTTCATGGAAATAGGTTAATCTGGAACAAATGAGTTTTTAATTAAACACTTTGGGGGGAATTCAAATGTTTGAAAAGTCGGTTGGGTGTCTGTCTATTAGATAGGGGAAAGCAATCTAATAGGAAAAAACAGACACCCAACCGACTTTTCAAACATTTGCATTCCCCCCTTTGAGTATATTATTTTCTTAATATGGCTTTATTTAAGATTCTTTAAAGGTCAAGGAAACATCTGTAGCATTTTGCACAAATAATAAAAGCCACAGACCTCTAATAGAGATTCAGCTCCAATGTGATGAGTAAAACTTACTTTTATTATTATAAGCTGAACTAGGTGTTGTGCAGCACAGTGACTACAAGCTGAACTAGGTGTTGTGCTGCACAATGTCTAAAAGCTGAACTAGGTGTTGTGCTGCACAATGTCTAGAAGCTGAACTAGGTGTTGTGCAGCACAATGACTACAAGCTGAACTAGATGTTGTGCAGCACAGTGACTACAAGCTGAACTAGGTGTTGTGCAGCACAGTGACTACAAGCTGAACTAGGTGTTGTGCAGCACAGTGACTACAAGCTGAACTAGGTGTTGTGCTGCACAATGTCTAGAAGCTGAACTAGGTGTTGTGCAGCACAATGACTACAAGCTGAACTAGGTTTTGTGCAGCACAGTGACTATAAGCTGAACTAGGTGTTGTGCTGCACAGTGACTACAAGCTGAACTAGGTAGTGTGCTGCACAGTGACTACAAGCTGAACTAGGTGTTGTGCTGTACTTTGACTACAAGTTGAACTAGGTGTTGTGCTGCACTATGACTACAAGCTGAACTAGTGTGCTGCACAATGTCTACGAGCTGAACTAGTGTTGTACTGCACAATGATTACAAGCTGCACTAGGTGCTGTGCTGCACAATGATTACAAGCTAAACTAGTGTTGTGCTGCACAATGATTACAAGCTGAACAATTAATGTGGGGACGTCCAGTGGGGTAAAGCTGAACTAGGTGTTGTGCTGCACAGTGACTACAAGCTGAACTAGGTGTTGTACTGCACAGTGACTACAAGCTGAACTAGGTGTTGTGCTGCACAATGTCTAAAAGCTGAACTAGGTGTTGTGCTGCACAATGTCTAGAAGCTGAACTAGGTGTTGTGCAGCACAATGTCTAAAAGCTGAACTAGGTGTTGTGCTGCACAATGTCTAGAAGCTGAACTAGGTGTTGTGCAGCACAATGACTACAAGCTGAACTAGGTGTTGTGCAGCACAATGACTATAAGCTGAACTAGGTGTTGTGCTGCACAGTGACTACAAGCTGAACTAGGTAGTGTGCTGCACAGTGACTACAAGCTGAACTAGGTGTTGTGCTGTACTTTGACTACAAGTTGAACTAGGTGTTGTGCTGTACTTTGACTACAAGTTGAACTAGGTGTTGTGCTGCACTATGACTACAAGCTGAACTAGTGTTGTGCTGCACAATGTCTACGAGCTGAACTAGTGTTGTACTGCACAATGATTACAAGCTGCACTAGGTGCTGTGCTGCACAATGATTACAAGCTAAACTAGTGTTGTGCTGCACAATGATTACAAGCTGAACAATTAATGTGGGGACGTCCAGTGGGGTAAAGCTGAACTAGGTGTTGTGCTGCACAGTGACTACAAGCTGAACTAGGTGTTGTACTGCACAGTGACTACAAGCTGAACTAGGTGTTGTGCTGTACTTTGACTACAAGTTGAAGGCTGAGGAGGCACTGGCTAGCACCAGAGCCAAATTCACACATAATATATGAGCCAAATGGTTCATGTGGGCATTATGCAGAGATGCAGACTACAAGCTGAATTAGCCTAGGGCAGATTTATGAAGCCTGGTGAAGTGATAAAGTGGAAGGTGATAACGCACCAGCCAAGCAGCTCCTAACTGTCATTTTTCAAACCCAGCCTGTAACATGGAAATTAGGAGCTGATTGGCTGGTGCGTTATCACTTCCCACTTTATCACTTCACCAGGCTTAATAAATCTGCCCCTAGGTGCTCTGCTGTACAATGATTCACTAATCTCATACCATCTGTATAAGGGAGTCTGCATCTCCTGTGGTTCTTACCTGGACCACATACAGTACTACAGGTTGAGTATCCCTTATCCAAAATGCTTGGGACCAGAGGTATTTTGGATATGGGATTTTTCCGTATTTTGGAATAATTGCATACCATAATGAGATATCATGGTGATGGGACCTAAATCTAAGCACAGAATGCATTTATGTTTCATATACACCTTATACACACAGCCTGAAGGTAATTTTAGCCAATATTTTTTATAACTTTGTGCATTAAACAAAGTGTGTCGACATTCACACAATTCATTTATGTTTCATATACACCTTATATACACAGTCTGAAGGTCATTTAATACAATATTTTTAATAACTGTGTGTATTAAACAAAGTTTGTGTACATTGAGCCATCAGAAAACAAAAGTTTCACTATCTCACTCTCGCTCAAAAAAGTCCGTATTTCGGAATATTCCGTATTTTGGATATTTGGATATGGGATACTCAACCTGTATTATAATGCCTACTATATCCAGATCCATACCCAAGATAATAGCCTCAAGCCCATTATGAATTGTCCTATACCAACCATTGACTCCTCAATTCCCTGCATGCAAAAGAGCACAGCCTTAACCTGGTACTTCTCCATTGTTGCTCATTCAGTATCAGTGAGAAGCCCCCATGCACGGTCAACATGTCCAGCTCTGAGGTTGTTTCTTCTATATAGTAAACACACATTTGATGAAGCTATCTATTGGAAGCTCGGCCACGTATCATCAGTTGGGCAATTTAGGCTCCCATCTAGGGACCAGTGTGTAGTGTGCGGCCAAAAGTACCCTAACCTATTTTGTTTTTATTTGTTTTGACCAATGGAGGGAGGAAGGGTCTTAAACCAGTATGTTGCCTAGGGCCACATGAGGTCTTAGCTTGGCAGTGCTCAAGCATAATAGTATGAACTAATAACACAAAGTGAGAAAGCTTGGTCCTCCAACAGCTACATAATTTATGATAATGTTCTCTTTTGTATAAAGATTTTACAAGAGATGTTGTATGGACCTCTGGTGGACTGGTGGGCTATGGGTGTTCTTCTGTATGAAATGCTTTGTGGCCATGCCCCCTTTGAAGCAGAGAATGAGGATGATCTTTTTGAAGCTATCTTGAATGATGAAGTTGCCTATCCTGCCTGGCTCTCCCAGGATGCCACGGGAATTCTTCAGGCCGTAAGTCTCTTTCTAATGTCTTCCATAATGTCTTGCGCATGAACCACCTGACATGACAAAAACCTGCTGTGTTGGATATGAAATCAGTATTTCCACTAGTTTTACAAACTTCTGTCCCTTTTCACTGTTATTTGTGTATAAATATTTCAAAATGTTTGTGTATTTGATGCAACAATAACAAGATATTGAAGTATAATATATTTTAAGCAAATAGGCCTTGGCACCAGAAGCGAACTGTAATAGCCTGCAAGCTGCCGGAGGTACGGGACTTTGTGCATTTTATTTTTGTATTAAATTTAAAGGATGTCTGTATTATTGTTTCTGCTGTACATGTTAAATGAGATACATAGCTTGTTGTGTCAGAGTTTAATATTTGCTTATTAGTAATAAAATAAATAGACATAGCCGTTGACGCGGTAAGCTGGTTTAGGCTGCGGGAGGAGAACTAGGTTTAGGCAGCGCCCCGGGAGGTTTAGGGTGCGGGTAGAGGTGGTTAGGGTTAGGCATCCCCCTGTTAGGGTGAGGCAGCGCCCCGGGAGCTTTAGGGTGCGGGTAGAGGTGGTCAGGGTTAGGCATCCCCCTGTTAGGGTGAGGCAGCGCCCCGGGAAGTTTAGGGTGCGGGTAGAGGTGGTTAGGGTTAGGCATCCCCCTGTTAGGGTTAGGCTGCGGCCCAAGAGGGTTAGGTTTAGGCAGCGGGGACGGGAGGTTAGGTTTAGGCACTGACGGGGGGGAAGGTTTGGGTCAGGCACGAAGGGGGAGGTTAGGGTTAGGCAGCGAGTAGGGAGGGTTAAGGGGTAGAGGAGAGAGTAAAGCACCCCTTACTCACCCCTTTCGGCTTCTTCGCAGTCGGGATCCCGCCTGCCGGCTTCCCGTACTGATCCCTAAAATAGTGCCTCTAGTGACCAAATTATTATAATTTTTTTCTATTGCCATTACCAGTCCAATAAGATGGGAGACTATTGTTTCACAAAAGAGCAAAACATCTGCTGTGCAGTGAAAAGGACCGATTCGGACCTGCCGCGTGCACGCCTTAATTTCTGCCAAGGCACATTGGTATACAGAGCCAATACTGGCATTTGTAGAAAGCATAAGTACTCACAGGCTTACGTGTTGACTGAGGCTGTTCCTTGATATACTTGGGAAAGCTCACCACCTCACCAGCACAACTAGGGGGTTAGATTTACGAAAAAGTTTCTAAAAATTAGAAGTGGTAATGTGGTATAACCAATCAGTGGTTGGTTGGTATAACCAATCAGATTCTAGCTGTCATTTCTCTGTTACAGTCTAGAAAGTGTTAGACAGAATTGGATTGGTTGCTAGGGACAACACCATCACTTTTCTACTTTATAAGCCTGGAACGGTGGCCATTAATGATCGGTGATTTGTCGCGTAATCGGGAAATCCTTCAATTAAAAAATCCCAGATTTGCAGATACCAACTATTTTCGATTGGGAGATCAAGATTTTTAAATGTTTAATGTTCCCGATTCTCCAACCCAGCCGTTTGGGGATTTGGAGAATTGCAACAATAGGTTGGTAATGTGTGGGGGCCTATAGTATTATCTATACCCCCAGAAAGGAGATTCTAATTTATACATTAGTGGAGTGAGATTTTTAAAATGTGATCAATGGGTAAGTTCCGCCTGTGCAGATGGGCTCACAGTTATTACCAGTCCTCACAAGGACTTTAATTCCCGCCAGCCGTCTTTGGGATAGATTTACTAAAGCTTCTAAAAATGAAAAGCGTTGGTGTTGCCCATAGCAATCAACAGATTCTAGCTATCGTGTACCTATTGCATTCTAGGAAATGATAGGCTGAATCTGATTGTGACTGCAATGGGCAACAACTCCCCTTGTCTGTTTTAGTAAATCTACCACTCTAGGGGGGTAATTCCAAGTTGCAATTTTTTAGCAGTTGGGCAAAACCATGTGCACTGCAGGGGAGGCAGATGTAACATGTGCAGAGAGAGTTAGATTTGGGAGTGGTGTGTTCAATCTGCAATCTAAATTGCAGTGTAAAAATAAAGCAGACAGTATTTACCCCGCACAGAAACAAAATAACCCACCCAAATCTAACTCTCTCTGCACATGTTATATCTGCCCCCCCCCCCCCTGCAGTGCACATGGTTTTGCCCAACTGCTAAAAAAAATTCCTGCTGCGATCAACTTGGAATTACCCCCTAGGTTTTGTGCTGTAATTTTAATGGGACTCATTCTTGAACCACCTTGGTCAGAGAAGTGCATGTTTAGGTACGTATACTTTAAGTAGTGTACTGCAAGCTTCAGCCATTGGCCGCATGTAATTTTCTGCTCAAATGTCCCACCTCTCCCATAACTAATTAAAGTCATCCATGCAATTAAAGCGAGCAGTACATTAGGATAAATACTTGTCATGAAGTGGTGGAAAGTTGGATATGTGGACGTGAAGCCCCCTAACCTTCAAAATCTCTGTTTTGGCACCCCCAATTCACTTCCAAATGACCCCACATGCCCCACACTTTCTCCACAGTTTCGCATATTACCACTTAGGGCTTTTGAAAACTGAAAGAATCTCATAAACTCTTTTAAAAATGGTCGTGCACTTTTTTTGCACCAAAACCAAACAATTTTTTTTCTATACATTTTTTTAAAAGGTGAAATGCTTATTCAATGGGGAAGAAAACACGAAAGGGAGGTTATACAGTATTATTATTATTATTATTATTATTATTATTATTATTATTATGACATTTAGGGGGAGTTCAATTATGGGTGAAAAATTGTGTTGGTTTTTTTCAGGTGTTTCAATTGAAGACTTTTTTTGCCTGAAAATTGATCCATTTTCAGGCGAACACATACAGTATACTGTAGGATCCAGGATAAGTTCCCGGACCTTGGGGGTAATTCTGAGTTGATCGCAGCAGCAAGTTTGTTAGCAATTGGGCAAAACCATGTGCACTGCAGGTGGGGCAGATTTAACATTTGCAGAGAGAGTTAGATTTGGGTGGGTTATTTCATTTCTGTGCGGGGTAAATACTGGCTGCTTTATTTTTACACTGCAATTTAGGTTTCAGTTTGAATGCACCCCACCCAAATCTAACTCTCTCTGCACATGTTATATCTGTCCCCCCTGCAGTGCACATGGTTTTGCCCAACTGCTAAGAAATTTGATGCTGCGATCAACTCAGAATTAGGCCCCTTATCTCCACAACAAAAATACTCCCGCACTGGTAGAAATAAATTGACACGTTTTGTTCCCTTTACTTAATGAAATTATGTGGTATACATGCATACCTAGATTTATAGTAAGTTTGGAGTGCCACCCATAACTTGAAGACTATAACACAAACACACAGAAACAGACGCTGTTATCTGGGTGCACTGAGAACCTCACAATTAATTAATAAAACATATATTTTATTATTTTCATTTACAATGAAATTGTTTCAATTCAGCCATTATGAAATATTAAAATTAATAGAAGTGTAAAAAGTGAAGAAAAAGTGATTAAAATAAAAAATATATTTTATACAGAGACTGCTTGCTTCTGTCTTGATGGTTTTTCTTTTAATAAAGGCTTTATAGCCCCCGCTTTTTATTACATGTGAATGTTAATAAGATCCTGTATATTTTCCAATTAGCTTATATCTTGCTATCAGGAAATCATATGTTCATAATATAAGAGAGCTCTAAATGTCACATAAAGATAAAGTGTATCTCCTTATATGTTACAGTAAACAAATCCTTCTAATATTTGTGTTGTTTCTCTTTATTATAAGTGATCCTATGCTGTATGAATAAGATGGTTACATATATATCCCTTTTTGATGTTACAGATATGTATAGAAAATCATCAGTGTTACATACACGCCTCATTACATTTATCTCACTGTGCTCGTGTCCTGCGGGTCCGCCTGTGACACAGCACCAAGTGAGTTTATTCTCAGGATATACTTGATCTCAGTGAATCATCTCTCCACTAGTTACTCATCATGAGGAGTATAATGATACAATGTAGTTATATCCTTCTTATCATAACATAAATGCTCCTGCACCTTTTTGTTTCCCAGATGGTAATGTTACAGTAATCTTTTTATTCAATTGTGTGTTAATTCACTGGTGTTGTTAAACAGTTAGGGAATGCAGTGTGCTGTATGCCGATTTCAGTCTCCGGCCCCAGCAGCTTGTCTGCCAGTGTCTATATTGATGCCGTGTGCAACTACCACACAGGAGCCGGACCATGTATAGCGGCTCCGGGACCGGTTGCTGGATGCGGCTAGCCGTTGGGCATGCGCTCTCACTGCTGCAGCCCTCACCCAGTACTACAGTCTCAGCAGTTATTGGAGCACTGCCCTGACGAAGCAGCCTCTTGTGAAATGTACATAGGTGTTTCAGAGACTGCAATACGTCATACCAGGACTGGATTCGGGGGTGGGGGGGAAGCCCCCCCCCCTAACATAGTCATAGCCACGCCCACTTTGCTGCTCTCCACACTATCCAGTGGGCAGGCAGCCCAGTAGTATGTATATATGTATGAGTGTAGAGCACACACACGCGAGCTAGGTATAGTGGGGCCAGTGGGATCACTCACCAGCTGGGTACCGGCACTCTGGTGCAGGCAGGTCACGCGTATGACCCTTGTTGCTCTGGTCTGGGTGGGTGGCAGCTAGAGTGGGTACGGAAGGCCCGCAGCTGACATTCCAGGGCACGGGGCGGTAGTCAGTGACTGAGCAGCAGTGGTGGTGACGCAGGAGGGACACTGTCTCAGACGCGGCAACTCCCTTCCTATCAGTTTTGTGTCCAGTTACTGAGGCTTCTGGCTCTCTGCTGCTGCGGAGTTTCACAGCGTAAGGAATATTACAGGGTGATATTATAGAGCTGTCGTGGTGTTTGCATCAGACAGAGTCTGATTACATTGCAGAAGGCACTGGGCTGGGAAAACCATGGGGCATATGGCAATGGGCATTAGTATACAGTTATTAACCACTTAAGGTGAGATGTATCAAACCTTGGATCCCCCCACCTCTCTCTCTCGATCTCTATCGGACAGTTAGGAAGGGAGGTGGGAGGAGTAATGAGTGGAGGGGGAGGAGTCAGGAATAATTAATCAACCGCCCCCTAAAAGAAAAGTCTAGATCCGCCCCAGCTTCATACCGCTATTATGTTATGATAACCAAAGTGTATAAGTGCTTACAAGTAGCTGACAGTGCTCCGATAACTGTGCTGAGACTGTAGTGCTGGGTGAGGGCTGCGGCGGTGAGAGCGCATGCCCAACGGCTAGCCGCATCCAGCAACCCGTCCCAGAGCCGCTACACGTGGTCCGGCTCCTGTGTGGTAGTTGCACACAGCATTCATATAGACACTGGCAGACAAGCTGCCGGGGCCGGAGACTGAAATCGGCATACAGCACACTGCATTCCCTAACTCAGTGGTTTCCAAACTTTTTTGAATCACGGCGCCCTAGAATATCAGAATTTTTTTCACGGCACCCCTAGGCCAAAAATTTATTTTTGAGAAATTTAGAAAGAAATATTACATTAAGTAGATCGCGTTTATATGTTATCGTTAGGGTCAGTTGTGTGGTGAGGGACAAGATTTGCTCCTGTTTGGCCACATATTTTATGGATGGCAGCCACCAGCACTGGTTTTGCCTATTATATTGACCATGAATAATTTGAATTGGTCATGGACCACCAACCCAGGGCCCCCCTGCAAGTGTCCCGAGGCACCCCAGGGAGCCATGGCACACAGTTGAGAACCTCTGCCCTAACTGTTTAACAACACCAGTGAATTAACACACAATTGAATAAAAAGATTACTGTGACATTATCTGGGAAACAAAAGGTGCAGGTGCATTTATGTTTTGATAAGAAGGATACAACTACATTGTATCATTATACTCCTCATGATGATTAACTAGTGGAGAGATGATTCACTGGTATAATAGATAGACAGTGTCTAGTTAGACAGTCAATAGATAGACACCATATGTTAGACAGGTCGACAGGGTCAAAAGGTCGACATGAAAAAGGTAGACAGTACAAAAGGTCGACAGGGTCAAACGGTCGACATGGAAATGGTCGACATAAAAAAAGGTAGACACCATGTTTTTTTAATTTTTGTGGTTTGTGTGCATCGTTTTGTCATCTGGGACCCCCAATTGTAGAAAGGCATACCCTCGCGGGGCTCGCCACGCTTCGGGCTCGGTGGCTCGCTGCGCTCGCCACAAGGTTTATATCCAACTCTATGGCGACATGGATAGAGAAGGTATGAAATAGTCCAAAAACATGTTACATTTAAAAAAAAAATGTGTCTATCTTTTTTATGTCGACCATTTTCATGTCGACCTTTTGACCCTGTCGACCTAATGTCTGTCTAACATATGGTGTCTATCTATTGACTGTCTAACTAGACACTATCTATCAATCGGATACCGATTCACTGAGATCAAGTATATCCTGAGAATAAACTCACTTGGTGCTGTGTCACAGGCGGCCCCGCAGGACACGAGCGCAGTGAGCAGGGCTGTCATCAGAAATTGTGGGGCCCAGGACTGTGTCAAAATAAGCAGCCCACCCCCCAGAAAAAAAAGTGAAATAAAAGAAGCCACCCCCTCAAGTCTCAACCTGTGTATTTAAGGTAGGAATATTTTTTTTAGTTGAACTTTTTAAGATATATATAAAGGGGCTAAATACCCTGAAACGTTGTAGCTACTTGCTGCTTTTGGAGTTATTTGTCCCCGAGTGCCGGATACATGGTCGGACTGGCCCACAGGGGATCAGGGGAAACTACCCGTGGGCCCTCCTCATCTAGGGATCATGTTCCAGACTCTATCCTAGTGCACTTGAATTATGCATTATACATATGTTACATTATACTTCACAAAAATTTGTTTTTTTATACATTTACCAAGGGGCACAGAACATGTACTCTGTGATGGTTAGCCAAACCTCTGTGGTGGCTGGCCACACTCCCACTGGAGCCTGGCCACACCCTTAAGCATGGGCCCCACAACAGTATGCCCCCGGTGGGCCCTTCATGCCCCAGTCCGATACTGGCCGGATAACATTGGGAGGTGTGTGTGTGTGTGTGTGTGTGTGTGTGTGTTTGTTTGTGTGTGTGTGTGTATGTATGTATGTATATGTGTATACGTAGTCCTGCAGCTCTGTATTGAAAACGTCCCTCCCAAAATGGCGCCGCCTCAGAGGAGACAGTTATTCAAGATACTAGAGGGCTCCTCTAGTATCTTGAATAACTGTCTCCTCTGTGGCGGCGGCCATTTTGGGAGGGACGCTTTCAATGCAGAGCTGCCAGCGGGTCGGAGGACAGCGGCAGAACAGCGGGGACGACCGCGGGATAGCGGCTGCATGAGCATCCCGGGCCCTTCTCTCTATCAGAGAGGCCGGGCTCGGGACAGCTGTGCCCCCAGCACCCCCCTGATGGCGGCCCTGACAGTGAGATAAATGTAATGAGGCGTGTATGTAACACTGATGATTTTCTATACATATCTGTAACATCAAAAAGGGATATATATTTATTTAACCATCTTATTCATACAGCATAGGATCACTTATAATAAAGAAAGACAACACAAATATTAGAAATATTTGTTTACTGTAACATATAAGGATATACACTTTATCTTTATGTGACATTTAGAGCTCTCTTATATTATGAACATATGATTTCCTGATAGCAAGATATAAGCTAATTGGAAAATATACAGGATCTTATTAACATTCATATGTAACAAAAAGCGGGGGCTATAAAGCCTTTATTAAAAGCAAGCAGTCTCTGTATAAGAGTATTATTATTTTTTTTAATCACTTTTTCTTCACTCTTTACACTTCTTCTATTAATTTTAATATTTCATAATGGCTGAATTGAAACGATCTCATTTTAAATTAAAATAACAGAAGATATGTTTTATTAATTAATTGTGAGGTTCTCAGTGCACCCAGATAGCAGCTTCTGTTTCTTTGTGTTTAAGTTCCCGGACCTATCTGTTTTCGTGGTCGCAAAAACAGGCCACTTATCTGTGATTTTTTTTTTTTTCAGGACCTTAGTGGGTCCCAGAAATAAATCCCGGATAAATGCCAGCGTCGGGGCTAATTGGATAACCCCCAGGGGACCAATTAGCTGCAGTAAATTACTACAGCTGATTGAATTGCCCCCTAACTACCAGTATTGGCATAAATATATTTACTGCTTTTTACCATGGAAACAGGTGGACTTATCAATTTTTTCATAGATATTACTAATTCAATTGTTACATCTTAGGAGTTATTAATTTTGGTTTTGTCTTTTTAATGATTGCTACTTTAAAACATCAGGCAGACTCGCATGGAACCCGCTGATCCGACTCGGCATTTGGAATGCCTAGGGGCACAAGCAGCTTCTGCTGATTAAAATGATATGCAGCATGCCTATATTCTGTATGTGACTGCGGCTCTATCTGCATACGAATTGCATTACTAATGTGCGGCATTATGTGTATAAGGTGTACTATAGTACTTTGTGACGTAACATATAGAAAGGGCACTACTGTGTGGTCTAATGGGAATAAAGAGCGATATGGTGTGGTGTAATGTGAATAAGAGGCACTACTGTGAGGAATAACATATGTAAGGTAAAGTTGTACTACTGTGTGATGTAACGTGAATTAGAGACACTATTGCAATAGGGCAGTATGGATGGTGTAATGGTTAGCATTACTGCCTTACAGTGCTGAGGTCATGGGATCGATTCCCACCATGGCCCTAACTCTGTGGAATTTGTATATTCTCCCCGTACTTGCGGGGGTTTCCTCAGGGAACTCCGGTTTCCTCCCACAATCCAAAAATATACTGGTAGGTTAATTGGCTCCAAACAAAATTAACCCTAGTGTGAATGTGTGTGCATGTACATGTGATAGTGAATATAGATTGTAAGCTCCACTGGGGCAGGGACTGATGTGAATGAGCAAATGTTCTCTGGAAAGCGCTGCGGAATATGTGTGCGCTATATAAATAGCTTGTAATAAATAATATAATGTGAATAAAGTTACAGTACTATATGGCGTAATTTCAGCTGGGGTAAGGGGTGCAATTTCAGTGGGTGAGGGGTGCATCGCTTTCCCAGCACCATCACGGTGCTGGGAAAGCGATGCAGGGTCAGAGGTGGAACTAGCATCTGTGCAAGGGGGCACCAGCCAAAATCTTGCCTGATGCACTTTGCAGGCTATTACATTTACCCCATTGTCTCTATCTAGATCTAGCTGCTTACTGTACTTGTGCTCTAAAGGACATACAGCAGTTCCATGAAGAAGCAGAACTACATGGTTTAGTGCGCATTTAAAATAAATCCCATCTCCCATTAACCCCTGATCCCTTTGCAGTCTAGAGATGCTGGGCAAGGATGAGCACATATCATTTTATAAAAATGTACAAGATCAATAATCTCTCTGCAGGGAGATCCCATAATTATCTGTACTGAAAACGTTATGACACAATTTTAAACAAGACTGTCTAATATTTTGTAATATTTTACTTTGCTACAGGTTCTTGTAATATAGTGGGACAGACTTTTTATTTTAACGTATTTCTTATTTTGGGAACCAGATATAAGATTTTGATGAGATCTGCTCTCTGTTCCTAATTATTTTTGTTTTCTTTTATTTGAGATTCTTGCCAGTTAAATTATTTATTTATTTATTTATTTATTTATTTATTGTTATTTGTGGTGGATGTAGATATGGATATTTTTACGTAATGTGTAAAATTCCATCCTGTAGCTTAGTCTAGCTGATTTCCTGTGGGAGCAAATCATGGAATTTCTGGTTATTTTTGGATTTAAAGAGAAACTGAACAGAAAAATTATCCCATCCATCCTACTACCCAAGAAACTGCTTTCCTAAATGCCGTTGCCTCTTAGGCAGCTAGACCATTGTGGCCATAGCAGGTATTTTCTAGGGACATTTTGAAGCTGTGATGAGGCATATAAACTTGTCACAGTACTGTCTAGGCAACCCCCTGTGCACTGCAATCCCTATCATGTAATTATGTTTTGATTGGAATACCCTATCTGTAAATACACGGAATACATACTAAATCCCAGCAGTTGGGATGTCGGCGGTCACATGACAGACCACGGCACCCCAACATTTAAGATCCCAACATCAGAGGTGATAAGTATTTCTACCCCCCATTCCCTACCCTAACCCTCGGGGAAGAGCGTGGCTAGGGCTATCCTTCTGGGAGAGGGGGGGGGGGTCACCTACAGCTACCCCAGGCACTAACATGTACCCTGATGCTCACCTTCAGGATGTAGGCTGTTGGTGATCTGGTGCCCATCTCCTGAGTGGTGTCGGGATTCCGATGTCGGTCACATGACCGCCAGCATCCCGACAGCTGGGATGGTAAACTCATCCCATAAATACTACTGTGACTCAGTTGATTCTCATCAGTGGCAGAATGGGTGATAAGGGCCCTATACACTCGGGGGGTACAGTGATGAAGTTTCTTCACTCCCCCCGTCACCCAGCTCCATAGCAGTGCATGCTAATATGGACAAGATTGTCCATATTGGCTTGCATGCATAAGCAACCCAGCACCAACGATGAACAAGCGCGGGGCCGCGCATCGTTCATCGTTGGTGCCTACGCACTGAACGATATGAACGAGAACGTTCATATCGTTCAGTTATATCGCCTAATGTGTAGGGCCTAATAATGTGTGCATGAAGCATAACCCCTGATAAGTGCCGGCATCAGGGGAAGAACGCACCGCATCGGGGCTAATTGGACAGCCCCTGGAGAGCCAATTAGCCGCTGTAAAATACCACAGCTAATTGGATACCCCTCAAAGTCTGCTGATCTCTTCTCACAGTGCAGTTGTTATTCCTTTTATCTCTCTTCTGAAATAGCGCTAGTGCGCTATTGGTCCACTATCTTCCCCCCAATTGTCTCGGAACACACCTTAGCTGGCTACCAGTGTGCCTTGCTCTGGCACAGAGTGCAAAATGACTTCAACCATTGGAGTCCTGAGGTGCAGGCAGGGGCGTTTAAAGAGAGGAGGGGGCCCGTGTGCAAACTCCGGATGGCCCCCCTCCTCTCCATTGCACTGTGAGCTCTGACATTGTTTACTACGCATGCGCAAGTCTTCGGAAACATGGAGCCCACCATAGACTGGAAACAAATTACGTACTGGGCGTGCGTGGCGGCCATTTGTCGTTTGATTTTTGCAGCAGCTGCTATGGCTGCAGCGCCCATCGCAGGACTCCGGAAAGGTAAGTATTAAAACAACATGGGTGCAGTGTGGGCCCCCCCTGGACCCAGGAGCCTGTGTGCATTGCACACATTGCACCCATGATAGAAACGCCAAAGGGTGCAGGTACCAATGCCTCATCAAAAAAAATTGACGGGCCCCTAGTCTATGTGGAGCCCTAGGCTTTAGCCTAGTCAGACTTATAGATAATATGGCCCTGCTAGTGATGATAGCTGCTCTCATGGTTGAGGGACAAGAGTGGCTTCCATTGATGCAGAAGGCTCAGAATGCAGGCGGACAGTTGCTTAGGATTTACAATCACTGTAGCCGTCCGGAATTGCAACCTCTTTACATGAGACCCAGAATCAGGCCCACTACTGTATATAATAATGGCATGTGATATATATATATATATATATATATATATATATATATATATATATATATATCCTACTTTGATACAGAACAAATAAAATAGAGACAACTGTAAATAAAATTGGCATATTTATAATGGGTACAGTGTGTCCAGGGGGCCCGCACTGCACACGCTGCACAAATATCTTTAATTCCTCTTAACGGTAGGGTCAATAGCAGAAGGAGACCAAATCATCACTAGAAAACTGGCGTGATGGCAGTCGAGAAATCACCAGGAAAATGCCATTCTGCGCATGCGTATTTAGAGTCAGAGCCCCTAGTGCTCAGACTCTACAGGGCTTCCGGCCACAGGGAAGGGGGCCCAGACGGAGATGGTTGCACACGGGCCTCCTCCGCTCTTAAAATAGGTATGGGTCATTAGGTCGACAGTCATTTGGTCGACCACTATTGGTCAACACAGGTTACTATTTACGATCCACGTGGACTACGGTTGGGAAGTTTGAAAAAGTTCAAATAATGAAAAGAAAAGTGAAAAACTCAATGTCGACCTTTTTCCATGTCGACCTAATGATCATGTCAACGTAATGCATGTCGACCAATAGTAGTCGACCTAATGACCGTCGACCTAAGTGTGGTGGACCTAATGACCGTATCCCCTTAAAACACCCCTGCAGTAATATTACATTGTTTGGCATTCTGGACTGGGTGATGGAAGATTATAGCCTCCAGGCAATAGCTGAGCATTAAAGATGATCCTATATATATAAAATAGGAAATGTATTGAGAAAAAAATCAATGTCATTCAAGGTCACTGGCTAGTTTTCAGAGTGCAGGTTTCACTTTCAGTTATCGTAATTATGGTTCTGACACAGAGGAACCGCACATACAAAAGCTTTATTCAATTTTGGGAACTATTTGTAAATCTGTCACTTACTTTCCCCACCTGCTGAAGCTGGAACAGAGCTAGTATTCACCACTCTGAGGTGGGATATCTGCTCTGGAGACAGGCCAGTGCAAACTTACATGGCATCAGACAGACACAAATAAGATGAACTAACAGGCCATCCTGGTTTTATGCGGCCGGGTAGGCGGTAATAAAATATGTCTTAACATATGATACAAGTAGCATAACTGGGATCTTTCTAAATGATTAATGGCTTCCCATCCGGAAAATGAATGGGAATAAACTATACATAGCGGTTACATAGCTACTGTACAGTAGCTGCTCGGCAGAGTTGTAGAGCCGAAACACCCCGGGCAGCTGCCCAGGAAGAACCCACCGACCGAGTAGAGTGGGTATGAACAGATTTAGGAACCGGCAATCCTGCCGATGAATAAGCATGCTGGATAGCAAGCCTAATCCAGTGAGCAATAGACTGCTTTGAAGCAGGACACCCAATTTTCTTGGAGTAATAGAGAACAAACAGCGAGTCATATTTCCTGCGATGAGCTGTCCGCTTCACGTAGATCTTCAAAGCCCTCACAACATCCAAGGACTTTGAGGCAGCAAAGGTGTCGGTAAGCACCGAACCACAATAGGTTGGTTGATATGAAACGCAGACACCACCTTAGGAAGAAATTGCTGACGAGTTCTGCGTTCAGCTCTATCTTCATGAAAAATCAAATAGAGGCTTTTGTGAGACAACGCCCCCAGCTCCGACACACGCCTTGCAGAAGCCAAGGCCAACAGTGTGACGGCCATCCACGTAAGAAACTTTACGTCAACGTCCTGTAAAGGCTCAAATCATTCCGATTGTAGGAACTGCAACACCATGTTGAGATCCCAAGGTGCCGTAGGAGGCACAAAGGACGGTTGGATGTGCAGAGCCCCCTTCAAAAATGTCTGAAGTTCAGAGAGAGAAGCCAATTGTTTCTGAAAAAAAATTGATAAGGCCGGAATCTGGACCTTCAAGGAGCCCAAACGTAGGCCCACATCTACACCCGACCGTAGAAAAAGGAGAAAACGTCCCAGTTGATATTCCACTGCAGGAAATTCCCTGTTTTCATACCACGAGACATATATTTTCCAAATACGGTGGTAATGTCTAGACGTTACCCCTTTTCTAGGTTGGATCAGGGTTGGAATAACCTTTGTTCGGAATGCCTTTCCGGGCTAAAATTTGACGCTCAACTTCCATCCCGTCAAACGTAGCCGTGGTAAGTCTTGATAGATGAACGGCCCCTGTTGTAGAAGATCATCTCGAAGAGGTAGAGGCCACGGGTCCTCTAGGAGCATTTCCAGTAGATCCGCGCACCAGGCCCTTCTTGGCCAATCCGGAGCAATGAGAATTGCTAGAACCTTTTCCCTTTTTATTCTTTTGAGAATTCTTGGGATCAGTGGAAGAGGTGGAAACACGTAAACCATTTGGTAGACCCATGGAGTCACCAGAGCGTCCACCGCCATTGCTTGTGGGTCCCTCGACCTGGAACAATACCGCTTTAGCTTCTTGTTCAGACGAGAGACCATCATGTCTATCTGTGGAATTCCCCACCGACGTGTTAAGGACTCGAACACCTGCGGGTGAAGGCCCCACTCTCCCGGGTGAAGGTCGTGTCTGCTGAGGAAGTCCGCTTCTCAGTTGTCTACTCCTGAAATGAAGATTGCCGATAGCGCCACCACGTGTCTTTCTGCCCAGAGGAGAATTCTTGTTACCTCTGACATTGCTGCTCTGCTCTTCGTTCCGCCCTGTCAGTTTATGTACATTACTGCTGTCGCATTGTCCGACTGAACCTGAATGGCATGATTTTGAAGAAGATGCGATGCCTGTAGAAGGGGGCTGTATATGTCCCTTAGTTACAGAATGTTGATCGGAAGAATGTTTTCCTGACTTGACCATTTTCCTTAGAACTGTTCCCCCTTGGTGACTGATCCCCAACCTCTGAGGCTTGAGTCTGTTAGCAGAATCCAATTTTGAATCCCGAACCTTCGACCCTCGGTCAGGTGAAAGTCTGAAGCCACCACAGAAGAGAAATCCTGGCTTTTGGAGACAGACGTATCCTCTGGTGCATGTGAAGATGCGATCCGGACCATTTGTCCAGCAGATCCAGCTGGAAGGGCCTTGCATGAAACCTTCCGTACTGCAGAGCCTCGTAAGAGGCGACCATCTTCCCCAGAAGGTGAATGCTTAGATGCACCGATATCCGGGCTGGTTTTAGGACATCCTGCACCATCGACTGGATTACCAATGCTTTTTCCAACGGAAGGAATACATTCTGTTCTTCCGTATCCAGTATCATCCCCAGAAATGGAAGCCTCTGTGTTGGTTCCAGGTGGAATTTTGGTAGGTTCAGAATCCATCCGTGATCCTGAAGTAGTTGGGTTGAGAGGGCAATGCTGTCCAACAACCTCTCCCTGGTAGACGCTTTTATCAGCAGGTTCTCCAGGTACGGTATTATGTTCACTCCCTGCTTGCGAAGGAGAAACATCATCTCTACCATTACCTTGGTGAATACCCTCTGTGTCGTGCAGAGGCCAAATGGCAGGGTCTGAAACTGGTAGTGACAGTCCTGTAGTGCAAACCTTAGGTAAGCCTGATGAGGAGGCCAATTCGGAATATGAAGGTCCGCATTCTTGATATCCAGAGACACCAGGAATTCCCCCTCCTCCAGACCTGAGATCACCACTCTCAGAGACTCCATCTTGAACTTGAACACCCTTAAATACAGGTTCAGTGATTTGAGGTTTAAAATGGGCCTTACCGAACCTTCCGGTTTCGGTACCACAAACAGGTTGGAGTAATAACCCTTGTTTTGTAGTTGAAGTGGAACTGGGACAATGACCTGAGTCTATACCAGTTTATTGAATTGCTGCCTGTAAAGTCATACTTGCTTCCGGAGAAGCTGGTAAGCCTGATTTGAAGAATCTGTAAGGTGGGAGTCCCTGAAACTCCAGTCTGTATCCCTAGGTGATAAGGTCTGTGACCCAGGGATCCTGGCAAGATGTTGCCCAAACGTGACTGAAATAACGTAACCGAGCTCCCACCTACCAGTCTTCCAGCTAGTGCGGACCACCGTCAAGCTGAAGGCTTTAAGGAAGCAGACCCGGAGGTCTGTTCCTGAGAACCTGCAGCTGCTGGTTTTCTTGGTTTACCACTATTACTTTTGAAGGCTGTAGAAGAACCTTTGGATTTGCCTTTGAATTTCGCTGTCCAAAAGGACTGCAGAGTAGATTTTCCTAGCTGGGGGTGCTGTGGAAGGAAGGTACATAGACTTACCCACTGTAGCCTTGGATATCCACTTATCCAGTTCATCTCCAAAAAGGGCCTCACCTGTGAATGGTAAGTTTTCCACGCCTTTCCTGGAATCCGCAGTCCACTGGCGTAGCCACAAGCCCCTGTGTGCTGACACTGCCATGACAGTGGTGCGTGCGTTGAGCAAACCAATTTCCTTTATGGTCTCCACCATAAAGTTAGCAGAGTCTTGAATATGCTGCAGGAGTAAAACTATCTCCCCCCTGGGTAAGGTATCCAATCCGTCAATTAGGTTACCTGACGACTTTGCAATGGCTTTAGTGATCCATGCACAAGCAATAGTAGGTCTCTGGGTCACCCCAGCAGCAGTGAATAACGATTTGAGAGTGTTCTCAATCTTGCGGTCAGCTGTGTCCTTTAAGGATACTGCCCCAGGAACAGGTAAGACTATCTTACGTGACAACCTAGACACCGATGCAGCCACAATCGGCGGGTTTTCCCATTTCTTTCTATCTTCCAGAGGTAAGGAAAAGGATGTAATTAATCTTTTAGGGATATGAATTGTTTTGTCAGGGTTAGCCCAAGTTTCTTCAAACAGGGCATTCAATTCCTTTGATGCAGGAAAAGTAGCTGAGGATTTATTTTTTATATTAAAATAAGATTCCTCCTCTACCTCCGCCATCTTGTCAGGAATGTGCAGGACATTTCTGTTAGCCTCTATCAGGGCCTGTATTCCTTGTGACAGGACTGCATCCCCCCACTCGCATTCACTTCACCCTCCTCTGGATCTGATGTATCGTCATCAGTATCATCCTGCATGAGTTGGGCCAGAGTACGCTTTTGTGGGCAAAAGGGGGGGATTTGAGACGCTGGTATGGGAACTGAATCTCTATTCATCAGGTCATCCATAGACTGTCTTAAGAATTGCGTCTTTCTCATTATGGGATAATTTAGTAGAAATATTTGATATCATCCCTTTAATGGGAGCTAACCATGGGGGTTCTGCCCCACTAGCTTGAGAATGTGCACTATCCTGAGTACAGGGCAGTGAGTCTCCGGGGGAGGAAAGACACTCAGCTGTGCAGGAAACACAGTCCCTGGACATGGTAACCTGAAGGGACACGCACACACCCACAGACAGAAGGTGAAAACACAGTTTAACCCACACAGGGCCCTGAGGGAGAAACAGAGATTGAAGCCAGCCACACAGCGCCACTGTAACCAAGTAAAACTTAGCTGGGTCGCCACACTAAGTTCATTAATAGGGCTTAGTATACTACCAACCCCCCCCCCCCCCCCCTCCCCACACACACACCTTTCTTCTAAGACCCCCTGGTACCGCTGAGGAGAAGTGGAGTCTTTGTGGAGGAGCTGCACTTCCCTTTGATTCCTGTCAGTGTAAGCTGCAGAGGTAAAATGGTGCTGGTGAGCTGCTGGATCCGCTCATAGTGAAGCCCTGCCCCCTTAATGGCGCTCGGCTTCCCGCTTCTTTATACTGGCCTGAGGTAATTTTTATGCTTAACAGAGGGTTAAAACTCTTGTCAGGTATGTAGCCAGTGTGGCACAGCGCGTCCCTCACAGCGGGACACACGTCTGTGTATGTCCTCTGAGCCCCCTGGAGCGCAACCTGCACTCACAGCTGCGCTCCTACCCTTGTGCCTCCATTCCCGCCGGCGCTGTGCTCACCACTCTTCTATCTTCTGCCTCTGTTAGGGGAGGTGGCGTGCTGCAGGAGGGTACGCTCGCCATGGTGGGGCTTGCGAATGACTCCCTCAGGAGCTCAGTGTCCTGCCAGCGGAGAAACTGAAGCATTAACTCTTTAGGAAGTTGGGCCGTTCTCCCCCCTAAGTCCCACGAAGCAGGCAGGCTGGTGCCAATCAGACTTGCCTGAAAACAACAAAAAGAAAATAAATGCAGAAAACTCTTCAGGAGCTTCCCTAAGCGTGACCGGCTCCTCCGGGCACATTTTCTAAACTGAGTCTGGTAGGAGGGGCATAGAGGGAGGAGCCAGTGCACACCTTTGATTTCTTAAGTGCCCAAGGCTCCTAGTGGACCCATCTATACCCCATGGTACTAATGTGGACCCCAGTATCCTCTAGGATGTCAGAGAAAGGATAATAGGTTGTGTATATATACAAGATACTGGGAATTACATATAGCCTACATCAGTGGTACTGTGCAGTTAGTACTAAAAAAAAAACCTAGATGGAAGAGTGAATAGTTTCAAAGAGAGTAGAGTCCTCTTGCTGTAAAATAATTCTTCTGGTTTAGTCTCCCATATCCGAAAATCCGATATCTGAAAAATTCCAATATCCAATGTGACAATATGCCAATGCAGCAAGAGGCGTGTAAATAGATACCTCTGACCTGCTTCTGTGATTCGCTGCTGCATCCTACGAAAATATCAGCCATCTGAGTGAGCCTGAGGCTGCTCTGATTGGCCATCTCTGTGTCAGATGACGCAGACCCTGACCTCGTCACTCCCAGAAAACAAGCCCCAGTTTTAATTTAATAAATGCAGGCCATCCCTGGCCCGCCCATAAATACCTGCAGCCTGTCAGTCAAACTGCAGCTTTGGGGAGCTCATACACTTAATCCATTGGCTGTTGCCAGAAAAAAGAAGATTGCTTTTTGGGGAACTACAAGAGATCTCACAGTAGAAGACCGGTGCTTGTGCCGATCTTCTAATAATTGAGTAGTACGCATACCATTGGGTTTGAGCGCTACTCTGAATCCAGCCCACAGGTCCTGAATCCAGACACCTCTCACAATGCTAATGCCAGAATCCTGGTTGTCTGCATCCCGAACGTAAGTATGTTGGGGATGGTTATGGTTAGGCTGCGGGGTGGGGGGTCGGAGGTTAGGTTTAGGCACTAAGGGCGGGTTTGGGTAAAGCACTAAAAAGGGAGGGTTAGGTTTAGGCACTAGGGGGGTACAGTTAGGGTTAGGCACTAACGGGGGATGTTTAGGGTTAGGCTTCGGGGGGGGGGGGTAGTGTTAGGCTGCGGTGGGTTAGGGTTAGGCACGAAGAAGGGAGGGTTAGGTTTAAGCACCAAGGGGGTATGGTTAGGGTTAGGCACTAAGGAGGGACGTTAGGATGCAGGGTAGTAGGGTGGGGCTGTGTGTGGTGATGGGGGTAGGATTTGGCATTAAGAAGGGAGGGTTAGGCACTAAGGGGGGACATTTCGGGTTAGGCTGCGGGGAAGGGGGGGGGAGGGTTAGGCAGGAAGAAGATAGGGTTAGGCACCTATGGGGGAGGGTTAGGCTGCAGGGGAGGGTAGGGTTAGGCTGCTGGTAGGGAGGGTTAGGGAAGTAGGGGGAGAGGGTTAGTATACTTACTATCGGGTGTCGGGATCCTGACCATCAGCATACCGCTGTCGGTCTTCTGATTACCGGCATGGCAAGCACCGGAATGCTGTACCCAACCCCACAGTACTGTACATTGATCTATTTCTTTGCCTGATTTCTCACGTGTCATTCCATGTGAAACTCCTGAAAACACTTGTTTTAGATGTTAACGCATCCAGTGATTTTCTACTCTCGCTCTTGTGGGAAGGAGGGTGGAGTTTGGATGGAGGAAGGAAATGTTTACATAAAAAATAAACTGTTTTCATCTTAGAAAACAATGAATAATGGAAGTTTCACAAATGGAGTGTCTGACATTGTAAACTTTGTTATACATTTTGTAACAGTGTCAGTGTGTGGTCCACTCATCAGAGCTTAATGCTCTATGAGCAACGTCGTCTAGTGTTTCCCCCTCCCAGGCCGGGCAGTCGGCGGCAGTGCATACACACTGAGTGATATGACGACGATATCGCTGAGTGACGCCATGCTGCGGCCGGGCCGTGCAGGTAGCTCTTGGTCGACAGTCCAGATTGAGCATGCATGCATGGCCAACAGCGAGGGTCATTAACGACCTGAAGGGCCGCGCATCTGTCGTCGTCGACTGCATACACACTTGCCGAGAAAGTGAACAACGTCGCTCAGGAAGGATGTAAATGAGCGACGTCATTCATTTTATCAGCAAGTGTGTATGCACCTTTAGTCTGAAAGTTCCCAATCAGTCATTTACTTGTTGCAGCAAAGGCTGTGAGGGGCCTGGATGTAGATTACATTTGCAGTGTATGACCAGGACCTACGGATAACGTCACATCTTTAAATGTTCACTGTGTAATTATAGGGATAAATTGATACTAGTTGGCGATGATCTAGAACAGTGGTTCTCAAACTCGGTCCTCAGGACCCCACACGGTTCACGTTTTCCACGTCACCCGGCAGGTGCACTGTGTATCACCAACTGTCACATTTTAAAAATCTACAGGTGACCTGCAAAACATGAACCGTGTGGGGTCCTGAGGACCGAGTTTGAGAACCTGTGATCTAGAAAGTCTTGTTATGTAAGGAAACGTCTGCAATTGTTTAATTCTGTGATAGAAAGAAAGTGATCTATTTTCCGGGGAGTATTAGAGCAAGTGGACAGGCTTGAATTGAACGGACACATGTGTTAGGCTATTATAGATGGAGCCAGTCACCTGACAACTAATGTCCTTCAGGAAAGGTCATCTACAGTAAGACATGCAGCTGCTGAACAGATCTCCTTGCTGCCATAGCAGGAGCTAGTACAGTAGGTTATTGGATCACTGCCTGGAGGTTCTGTGACACCGGAAAGAAAATCTCAGTGTTCATTTCCAAATGATGACTATAAATAATCATTTAAAGCATTAATGCAAATTAAAAATTAATTAATAAATGTTATGTGCATAAGAATCTTCTATATATTGTGTTAAACCTTTTTAAAACTCACATCTACCAGGTTTGCCATAGACTAAATAAAGAAAACGTTACTTTCTTTACCTCTCAGACTCTATACCTGGTCTGTCTAACAACTCCAAACTTGATTTATTTTGCTTCTTGACATATTTACTGAACTGTCATCTAAATCAATGTCTATAGACATTGTCAGCCAGACCTAAGAGTGTACCTTTATCAGTAGCAGGTCATGTGACTGCAGCCAGGCGGGGTCCTGTACAAGAGGAATAATTGTTTATGCCCCCCAAATGTCCTGATTGAGGCAGCGCAGTCCCAAATTAAGTGGATTGCCCCTCAATCCTAGCAGTTGGCACATTTGTCCCTGCTGCTGGAACATTGGAAAGTACACACAGCTTGTCCTTTTTTTAGGCTGGAAAATATTGGGGGGGGGGAGATATGAAAATGTAATATGGCTTTTTAATCAAGGTAGGTTTTAGAGAGAGTAAAATTACTGTATATATTATGTACACTAAAGTGTAGCACAGATGTGGTTCTAAAGTAATTACTTCTCTGCTCTATGGGATGCTGCCTTATATCGGAATGGTAGCGTCTAGTTACCCTTCGTGGGGAGGACCTTTCCCATAACCACCTGGGTCCATGTCACCAACTATTTGGAATAGTAACCTATGGCGAATGGAGCTAGACACCGAGCCCAAAGCGTGGCGAGCAAAGTGAGCCAGCGAGGATACAATGGTGCATAGATTAAACAAAATAACCTAAAACACACTGAGAATAGATAACAAAAAATTAAAGTGCTGTAAGGGCGTAAGTTCTCTTCTGCCCTCTCGCGCTGTCACTTCCTGGTCCTTTCCATGAGGGGAACATAGACACAACCATACCAGAATAGACATTGTGATGATAATGAACATCTGATGGTGCAGTCTACTCTCTGAGTGTTCGGTATACTGCTGAGAGGTCACAACAGTGAAACGGGAGGAGTGAGAATGTGATGATCATGACACTGCCTCTCAGTATAGTACTGTAAATTTACTATTTCAATTTGTTGCCACACCCCCACTTAGTCACTTGGATCTCCCCTCTGGGAGATCCTGGAGGGAGATCCCAAAAATAAGACAAGTAAGGCATAGTCTGGCCCATGACAATTTTGCTATGGGATCCACACATTTATAGATACATATGTAGGGTTGTGCATCATCCACCAGTTGTTACTTAAAAACCATTGGTGGTTTGCCAGCGATGGCTAATAACCAATGGTTCTCGATCATCGATGGCACAGAGCGCGTCACACGTCACCCCCCACCCCACAGCCACGAAGCCCCATAACCAGGCTTTGATTGGTCCACAGCATATTGAGTAGTAGAGTACGGATGACCATGGTGGCTGAAACTATCAATGGTTCCCCTGTGAATGGTTTTTATACCGTTGAGATTTTTCACCAATAGTACCATCGATGGTTAACCACCTATGGCCATTCCTAGTTACATCCCTGGACACAGTATAAAGCAATGAGACATGTAATAGTTAACAATAAACACATCAGGGATATCTATTGAGTACATGTGTATGTGTGTAAGTATGCTGACTCTTTCCTGTTCTCTGTTGGTAGTTCATGAAGAAAAAGCCCAGTAAACGACTTGGAAGCCTGGCTCTGGGGGGAGAGAAGGCCATCTTGTGGCATCCATTTTTTAAAGATATCAACTGGGATCAGCTAAACAAAAAAGAAATTGAACCTCCGTTTAGACCTAGGATTGTAAGTATTTACCACTTACTCTGTAATTACTGCTTAATTGCAATTATTGTTAATCATTTCAAGTCCATTTGGCAAGAAATATGCTTTACCTGTAAAGTGCATGCTCAAAATAACTCTTCTAATGGTTTATTAAATCACATGAAAATCTGCTCGTATAAAATGCATGTAATACTCATAATTACCTCAAAGATCCTCATCCCAGCACAAGTGGCCTACCTACATTGCTGCAGAAATGCGGTCTATCCCCTGGAGGTGTGCTAGCACTGATGAGTTCTAGGCTGTCCCTTTTTTTTCTTGCTGCTGGTCCCCCCTGTGACTCTGTAACTGCCCACACCAGTCACATGTAGGGCAGATGTACCTCCCCAACCACTTGGCAGTCAGGACATTGCAGTCTCAATCGTGCCAGCGGGACAGAGCCTTCAAATAGGGACTGTCCTGCCGATAACTGAATGGTTGGGGAGGTATGCTACTATGTGAACTTCTGTACATAATACTTGTTTATACAGCGATGCTATAGCCATTCTAGTGATCATTTATCTAATACATTGTATAAAATGTTAGCTAGAATCTGATTAGTTGCTATGGCAACAGCTCCAATTTCCTTTTCAGAAGTTTTAGAAGTCTGCTTCTTTGTATCACTGATTCTGTTCCTTAGGGAAATGTGTAGTAATAACGTACCCCCTAACCCTGGTACAGGCATAAAATACTTGATATAATTCTTTGCACCTTTATATTGCCATGTAACTCTTCAGTGACGTATCATTTACAATAGGTGGTACATTACATTACAACATAAGTCCAAATTCAGAGATTTATGCACCCCCGATGGTTTGCGTACACCTCCGATGTTTCGAGATATGTGAATGCGCAGGATCTGTATGGCGCATGTGCAGATCTCCATCTGCAGTGAGGATTACAGTGCCTGCCCCCTAAGCCACAGGATGATTGACATACTGCAACCATTTGGGGGCAGGAAAGGAGCGGGCCTTTCAGAAAAAGTGGGGCGTGTCACCCCCAATTTCAGGACGTGCTAAAGCCAGTGGCAACTTCACTGGACCTGCTGTCTGAAAACACTGGCCATACTGAGTTACCTGAGGTTTACTTAGATGACCGATGTTCACGCAGAGTGATCTGATGCAGTGTCTTAAGGCGTAGCAGCGGATAATAGAAGATGGCAAGAGGCGTCTATTTACACAATACACCTCCTTCGGCCTTAGCATACTGTAGCATAGCCATTGCATACAAAGATGCAGCAGCTGTGTTTATCCATCCCTGAATCACACCCATAGATAGATCGAGAGCTATATATAGATCTGTTTATCTATCTATGTAATTATAAGTCTTCCTGATGATGGGGTGTGTGACCCGAAACGGTGACGGAAATAAATACATTTTTTAATGATAGATAGATAGATAGATCTTTTTCATCAATTTTCTTTTAAACGTATCCATGATTTATTTCAGCACAAACAAAGTGGCCAGTGATCTGATAGGCATCTCACCTTTTCTTTTTGTCATACAGAAAACCAGAGAAGATGTGAGCAACTTTGACCCAGAGTTCATTAAAGAGGAAGCCGTATTAACCCCCATTGATGAGAAGCTTCTCCCAATGATTAATCAGGATGAGTTCAGAAACTTCTCTTACACTGCTCCAGACCCTTTGAACATTTCACAGGATGGAAATGCCAGGATGTTGCAATAAGTAAAATATGACAGCAGCAGAGAACACAAGGGAAACGGCTGTTATGTCTTGGTTGGCATAATGCATTACTGCACTCAGAAGCTGAATTATTTATAGTGCTGGTACTGTATTGCCATGCCCTGAATTTTAAGCATCTATTGGTGTTTGAAAGCTGAAGGCTCCATTTGACACATAAATGACTGTGGTGAAGAGGATTTCTCAAGGATTTTGCAGTCTTCGTCTTGCAATCTGCATCCCAAGTCTCACTCTCTACCAAACTAGCAAGAAGGTTTAAGAAGATTTGTGCTTCCGACTGAAACTTCAGTCTCTGTTTAGAGCTGCATCTGTGCTAGATCAAACTATAGTGCTCTGTCAGAAGGCAAATTAGCGCATCGCCATGGATGACACCTGATATTTAGGAAGGAGAATTTAAAGGGCTTTTTTAAACATTGTAGAAGAATTGTTCAATTTTCATCCCATAGGCATTTTGTTACGCAGCTATAGATGCGGATCTGACCTCTGGAAAATTCCAGTATATGTAAATGAACCTGAGGTTATAGATCACAAGAAGCTAAGCCATACACAATAAGGCAATGATATGGTAGATACCACAGTTACAAGCTGAAGTTCAGAGACGTTATTTGAATTACTGTAGTTACAGCCAGTCGTTATTGTGGGAAGTGGCCAAGGTGGAGAAGCAGTTTTGCTCCAGAATAAACGACATAAACCTTCCGCCACAAGGTGGCGAATATGAACCGTTTGGTCATACAAATATGCACCTATAGGAGTAGTTACATACGAGCACAAGACAGGTATGCCAAGAGCAACCCATGTGCTGTTTTCCGATTCTTCAATGCTTCTTTTCATTTTTTTTTTATAAGTTATTTCTTTCTAATATTATCACCAGAAACAAAACAGAATTCCCAGTTAGATTTTCTTGTATTTTAAGGCCACCCATGACTAAACAACAATATATAGCATAAGCAAACTAAGATGTAAAAGTGTTTGCTAAACACACACTTGCTAAATAAGCTATAAAGTACTTATATGATGGAGAACGCTCAACTACTTAATTGGGGACATACTGTACTTGATTTACATGTTGTAACGCAAACATCCCATTCCTTATAATAGGTAGGCTACTGATCTGACGATCTAGCAATGACAGCACAGGCTGCTCCATCTGTAGCTGCAAGTCATTGTCTTACAATAGAAATGATGGTATAAAAGCAATATGCCTTTGTGTATTTAGTATATATTTTCCTAAATGAAATGAAAATAACTTTTTAAACCTGTCTGTTGTATCAGTCTGTTCTTTTTGCTAAATATATATATATATATATATATATATATATATATATATATATATATATATTTTTATTGCTCTAAGTTAATATCCATTGGTGTAAAGTGGTTCCCTGAGGACTGGTAGCGATACCTCCTCCCAGCCAGTACAAATGCTGATGGGCTAGCACGCGAATCCCTAGATCATGACTCCTTATTATAACCCAGCAAAGCTCATTACCAACCAGCTGTAACAGGTTCCGTATAATAGTATCCATAATCCATAGACGCACATGGTTAGACGGCAATCCCTTTGTTCATCCACTGAAAAGTGACTCACTATAATAAGCTTTAGTCTGCAGACATTTTATAGTTTGTAGATAAATAATATAACTTCCAGACATGATTACTGTTGGTTTATATGACGAAGATGCTTACACTGGTGTGGTCTGCTGCAGTGCTGTGTGGTTTGGCTGCCGCACATACATTACAATCACAATATCGAGAAGAAACTTTAGGCTTTGTAATGATAGACCTCACAATATTATATATAGTGTTAGAATACTGTCACGTAGGTTGATGGATTGATAGAATGAGAGATTTATACAGTTCTTTAGTTAGAAGACACTTTATATGTATTTAGTTTTGGACCTATCATATCCAGACGAGTATTGATAATACTATTTGAGTAATGGGGCAGATAAATGATAAAGCAGTGATAAGTGCAAGGTGATAACGCACCAGCCAATCAGCTCCAATATGTAATTTGACAGGAACTGATTGGCTGGTGCGTTATCACCTTCCACTTATCACTGCTTTATCACTTCTCCAGGCTTACTACATCTGCCCCTAAGTGAGCTGTGCACCGTGGTCGGGTTCTTGTCGGCATGCCAAGGGGGCGGAATGTATGGGGAAGGTATTGTGCCGCCGGTCACATAACTACATCCCATCTGGACAAGTAGAAAATTTTGTTTTCTAGGTAACCATTCACCTATTAGTATTGCAGGATAATGTGAACCACTATGGGAGTAAGTGTAGGCCACCGTAACTTTTTAAATGCAAACGTGATTCATATCTGTGTAAGCTCGCACGTATGGAATGTGTTTTCTTGTTTATATGTATGTATGTATGTATGTGAAACTTGAATGGGTACACTATGGGGGAGATTCAAATGTTTGAAAAGTCGGTTGGGTGTCTGTTTTTTCCTGTCTATTAGATAGACACCCAACTGACTTTTCAAACATATGAATCTCCCCCTATGAATCCACGGATTATTAACTGGATCTAGTTAGGTCCTATGACAGAGGTATCTGATAACGGTGGGCACATGGTAAGTGTATATACAGCAAGATCAGTCTGCAAGCAAGTAGTTATTAAATGAAATATGTTTTCCTATCCTTCTCCACATATATAAATATATGCTGTGCACAATTCCCATGATATTACAAGTGACTTGTACTCAGGCGGGGATGACGTTTGAGTATCCTGACCTTCAGTCTCATGTTTTATTATGCTGCAGCCTCCAGAACACTCAGTAGAAATGGTTAACTTAAATAGTAGAGATGTGCGGCTGGCACTTTTCGTGTTTTGGTTTTGGTTCTAATTCCACTTTTGTATTTTGGCTCGGTTTTGCCAAAACCACCCTTTCGTGTTTTGGTTTTGGTTTTGGATCTGGATGATTTTTTTTAAAAACACAAAAACAGCTAAAATCACAGAATTTGGGGGTAATTTTGCTCCTTACGGTATTATTAACCTCAATAACATTCATTTCCACTCATTTCCAGTCTATTCTGAGCACCTCACACCTCACAATATTGTTTTTAGGCCTAAAAGTTGCACCGAGGTGGCTGTATGACTAAGCTAAGCGACACAAGTGTGCGGCACAAACACCTGGCCCACCTAGGAGTGGCACTGCAGTTAGACAGGATGGCACTTAAAAAAACTAGTTCCCAAACAGCACATGATGCAAAGAAGAAAAAGAGGTGCAATTAGGTAGCTGGATGGCCAAGCTAAGCGACACAAGTGTGTGGCACAAACACCTGGCCCATCTAGGAGTGGCACTGCAGTGGCAGACAGGATGGCAGATTTAAAAAATAGTCCCCAAACAGCACATGATGCAAAGAAGAAAAAGAGGTGCAATTAGGTAGCTGGATGGCCAAGCTAAGTGACACAAGTGTGTGGCACAAACACCTGGCCCATCTAGGAGTGGCACTGCAGTGGCAGACAGGATGGCAGTCCCCAAAAAGCACATGATGCAAAGAAGAAAAAGAGGTGCAATGAGGTGGCTGTATGACTAAGCTAAGCGACACAAGTGTGCGGCACAAACACCTGGCCCATCTAGGAGTGGTACTGCAGTTGCAGACAGGATGGCACTATTCAAAAACTAGTCCCCAAACAGCACATGATTCAAAGAAGAAAAAGAGGTGCAATGAGGTAGCTGGATGGCCAAGCTAAGCGACACAAGTGTGCGGCACAAACACCTGGCCCATCTAGGAGTGGCACTGCAGTTACAGACAGGATGTCACTTAAAAAAACTAGTCCCCAAACAGCACATGATGCAAAGAAGAAAAAGAGGTGCAAGATGGAATTGTCCTTGGGCCCTCCCACCCACCCTTATTTTGTATAAACAGGACATGCACACTTTAACAAACCAATAATTTCAGCGACAGGGTCTGCCACACAACTGTGGCTGAAATGACTGGTTTGTTTGGGCTCCCACCAAAAAAAGAAGCAATCAATCTCTCCTTGCACAAACTGGCTCTACTGAGGCAAGATGTCGACCTCATCCTCCGATTCCTCACCCTTTTCACTGTGTACATCCTCCTCCTCACAGAGTATTAATTTGTCCCCACTGGAATCCACCATGACAGGTTCCTGTGTACTTTCTGGAGGCAATTGCTGGTAAAGGTCTTCCCGGAGGAATTTATAATTCATTTTGATGAACATCATCTTCTCCACATTTAGTTGAAGTAACCTCCTACGCCGATCGCTGACACTGTTACTGGCTGCACTAAACACTATTTCGGAGTACACACTGGAGGGGGGTCAACTTAGGTAAAATAAAGCCAGTTTGTGCAAGGGCATCCAAATTGCCTCTTTCTCATACGTCCTAGAGGATGCTGGGGTCCACTTTAGTACCATGGGGTATAGACGGTTCCGCAAGAACTATGGGCACTTTAAGACTTTTTCAGAGTGTGAACTGGCTCCTCCCTCTATGCCCCTCCTCCAGACCTCAGTTTAGAAAATGTGCCCAGGAAGACTGGTCGCACTCTAGTGGAGCTCTACTGAGTTCTACTACAAAACTTTATTTAGGTTTTTTATTTTACAGGGAGACTGCTGGCAACAGTATGAAACCTACTCTCACTGGCAAAAGGTATCATATGATGTTGTGGCACAGTCCTACACCCCACCAGTATAAATATTAGAAATTAGCTCTGAGGGGAAACGTGCCATTACAGGGCGCGGAGCTTCTTCCTCAGGCAGCCAGCACACTTCTCCCACCTGCTGCAGGGGAAGAACAACTGATCCTTCTCTCCACTTCTGAATCAAGTATCAGGGTGCAAAAGGGGGGGGGGGTGTAATTTTGGTGCTCAGTCATATTATTGGCATTATATAAGCGCTTAAGGTCTCTGTGTACAAAGTACATGGCACAGGGATTTTTTCCTTGGCGCTGAGTGGTGAGCTGGCAATTCCTGTTCTGTGTCCTTCTGACAGATTTGACTGTGGGTCTGTCCCCAATAAGCCCCGGAGTGTCTGTGGTGTGATTGTGCATGTGTGTGACATGTCTGAGGCAGGGAGCTCTTCCCCTGAGGGAGCCATTTTAGGGACACAGAGTTTTATAATGTGGTGGCGCTGCTGTCGCACCACGAGCCTGAATGGGTGAAAGAATTACGTGATAGTGTGAATCATATCAGTAAGAGATTGGATAAGTCTGAGTTTCATGCAGAAAACTGGAGAAAATCAGTGGAAGATGTGATTTTTAATAGTTCTGCCTTTTCATCCACAGGGGACCGCTCTGGTTCACAAAAAAAGATCTTTTGCACAAGTAGTACAAACTGATACCGACACGGACTCTGATTCCTGTGTCGACACTAGTGATTCCAGGGGAATAGATCCAAAGTTAGCGAAAAACATTCAATACATGATTGTTGCTATAAAGGAGGTGTTAGAAGTTACGGAGTGCCCTCCTTTACTACAGGAAAAGGCTTACTTTAATAAAGAAAAGAAAATTAATGTAACTTTCCCTCCATCTCATCAGCTGAACAGTCTCTTTGAGGGAGTCTGGACTAACCCTGAAAAGAAATTTCAGATTCCAAAAAGAATTCAGGCAGCTTACCCTTTCCCTGCAGAGGACAGGAAAAGGTGGGAATCACCCCCCATTTTAGACAGTGTCCTGTCTCTGTTAACAAAAAAGGTGATTCCACCTGTACCTAGAACGGCTTCACTAAAGGAGCCGGCGGACCGCAAGTTAGAGACTACGTTGAAATCTATTTATGTGACACTACTCAGGCCTACCATTGCCTGTGCGTGGGTGAGTAGTGCTATTGAAAAGTGGTCAGAAAACTTGTCATCAGACATTGACACAATAGATAGAGACGAGATACTCCTAACATTAGGTCATATCAAAGACGCTGCTGCGTATATGCTGGAAGCCATGAAAGATATTGGTCTCTTGGGATCAAGAGCTGCTACCATGGCAATCTCAGCACGTAGGGCGTTGTGGATTCGCCAATGGAATGCTGACGCAGATTCCAAAAGGAATATGGAGGCTCTCCCGTATAAAGGCGAGGCCTTGTTTGGAGATGGGCTGGATGCCTTAGTTTCTGCGGCTACCGCAGGTAAGTCTACATTTTTGCCTAATGCTCCTGCATCGGGGAAAAAGACACAACACTCTCAGATGCAGTCCTTTCGGACCAATAAATACAAAAAGGGTAAAGGTTCCCCTTTCTTTGCGGGTAAAGGAAGGGGAAAAGGAGAAAAAATCCACAACCTCTCCTGGATCACAGGAGCAGAAATCAACCTCTGCTTCTGCCAAATCTTCAGCATGACGTTGGGGCTCCCTTGCGGGAGTCCGCTCAAGTTGGGGCACGTCTGAAACTCTTCAGTCAGATTTGGGTTCAATCTGGCCTGGACCCGTGGGTCTCACAAATAGTGTCCCACGGGTACAAGTTGGAGTTTCAAGACATTCGCCCATGCCAATTTTTCAAATCGGCCTTACCAGCTTCTATCCCAGACAGGGAAGTGGTGGCAGCAGCAATACAAAAACTGTGTCAGGATCAAGTGATTGTCCTGGTTTTCCTGTCGCAACAAGAAGGGTTTTATTCAAGCCTTTTCATAGTTCCAAAGCCGGACGGCTCGGTCAGACCGATTCTAAATTTGAAAACACTGAATCTCTACCTGCAAAGGTTCAAATTCAAGATGGAATCTCTGAGGGCAGTGATTTCCAGTCTGGAGGAAAGGGACTTCATGGTGTCAGTGGACATAAAAGATGCCTACTTACATGTTCCTATCTATCCTCCGCATCAGGCTTATCTGAGATTTGCAGTGCAGGATTGTCATTACCAATTTCAGACGCTGCCGTTCGGACTCTCCACGGCACCGAGGGTCTTCACCAAGGTGATGGCGGAGATGAAGGTCCTCCTTCGACAGCAAGGAGTCAATATAATTCCTTACCTGGACGATCTTCTGATAAAAGCGAGGTCCAGGGAAAGGTTGGTGCAGAATATTGTACTCTCCCTGACAGTACTTTAACAACACGGTTGGTTCATAAATTTTCCAAAGTCACAGTTGGAACCGACGACAAGATTATCGTTTCTGGGAATGATACTGGACACAGAAGTACAGAGGGTATTTCTTCCAGTAGAAAATGTCACTGACCTGGGTTGGGAGTGTTGAGAACTCGGGGGTTCTTCCGATGATCGGGAAGAGGAACCACAGGTGGGCCGGAGTAGAGATGGCCGGATATAGGTTTTCCTCATGCAGAACTTAGCAGCCACCAAAGTTCGTGGTTGATGCTAGAGATTCTCAGGATGACCGGAACTTGAGAGCGGTGCTGAGGAATACTGACCGCTGGGAGCACACGGAATGGTGTGAGGCTTTGAGAGCGATGCTGAAGCACACTGACCACTGGGAGCACACGGAATGGTGTGAAGGGAGGTTTGCTGGATGCTGGAAACACTGGAGATTTGTACAATAGAAAAGCACACTGGACGCTGGAAGCACACAGAATGGTGTGCAGGGAGGGATGCTGGAAACACTTGGAGATTTGTACAGCAGCAACAGGAGCACTGGAGATCACCTCCAAAGTTGAGAAGATACTCAGGTTCCGGGGCTCTGCCCGGCGTCTGGTTTTGAATTCCCCGCCCTATCTGGATTGGCGGCATGGACCGTTGACGTCACCCGCTCCCCGCCCACGTGACGCCGGGTGCAATGGCGGTGCCCACACTCCGGGGAACCGCCGGGAGCAGCGCCAGCCAGACGCCGGGACCCGACGACCACCGGAGGCGGGGACCGCCAGGAGGACCAGCGGGCACGCAGGGGTAAGCGCGGCGGCCGCTGCCCCTGGCGTGTGACAGTACCCCCTCCTCCAGGATTGGCCCCCGGACACTTCCCGGGCTTTGTTGGATGTTTGGAATGGAAGATCCGAACTAGTCGAGGATCAGTGACATCGGAAGCTTTTACCCAACTTCTTTCCTCAGGACCATAGCCTTTCCACTCCACTAGGTATTGAAGACTCTTGTGGTAGTAGCGGGAGTCGAGAATCGTTTTGATCTCAAATTCTGTTCCAACCTCAGTCTCCACCGAAACTGGACTAGGGGACTCTGACTAGAAACGATTTAAAATGAGAGGCCGAAGGAGAGAAACATGGAAAGAATTTGGGACACGAAAGTGAGGGCAAACCCAATTTGCAGACTACAGGGTTCAGGACTTGCAAAACTGGGTAAGGGCCGATGAACCTTGGAGCAAATTTCATAGCGGACACTCTTAGACGGAGGTTGCAGGTGGAGAGCCATACCCTGTCGCCAACCTTGTATTGAGGAGCTGCTCGTCGTCTTTTGTCTGAGAACTTGTATCGAATGGAGATTTTCCTGAGATTAGCATGAACCTTACTCCAGATTTGACTGAAGTGCCGAAGAGTGGAAGTAACAGCAGGAATATCCTCTGAAGGAAGGAGTGGTAACTCTGGAATTTGTGGATGGAATCCATAATTGATGAAGAATGGAGACTCACCAGTGGAAGAGTGATACAGATAGTTATGGGCAAACTCAGCCCAGGGTAACAGCTCCACCCAGTCGTCCTGTGAAGGGGAGAGATAAATGCGGAGAAATGTCTCTAAATCCTGGTTGACTCGTTCGGTTTGACCATTGGTTTGTGGATGATAAGCAGATGAGGATTTGAGTTTTATTTGTAAGGCCGAGCAGAGAGCCCTCCAGAACCTTGCAGTGAACTGTACCCCTCGATCAGAGACTACTTCCTGAGGTAACCCGTGCAAGCGAAAGTGTTCTCAGATAAACAGTAGAGCCAACTTGGGAGCTGTTGGTAGGCCTGTCAACGGAACAAAGTGTGCCATTTTTGAAAAGCGGTCAATAATCACCCAGATGGTATTGCAACCCTTGGAGAGGGGTAACTCGGTAATGAAGTCCATAGAAATATGGGTCCAAGGTTTCCTAGGAATGGACAGTGGACGAAGCAGACCAGCAGGAGGCAAACGAGGAGTTTTGTGCTGGGCACACTGAGGACAAGAGTTGACCTAATCTTGTACATCCCTCCTCATGGTGTTCCACCAATATGATCGTCGTAGAAATTCAAACATTTTCTGGGCTCCCGGGTGACCGGAAAACTTGGAGATATGGGCCCACTGCAGTATCTTTGGTCGAAATTCAACTGGTACTGACATTCTCCCAGGAGGAGGACCTAGAGAAGTAGGAGCTGCGGAAATGGAAACTGGACTGAGAATTAAACTCTTCTCAAGGGAATTCTCTTCATCTGAGGCCGTTACGGAACGGGACAGAGTGTCAGCTTTGGCATTGAGAGTCCCAGCCCGGTACTTAACAACAAACGAGAACAGAGTGAAGAAGAGCGCCCATCTAGCTTGACGGGGGTTCAGGCATTGGGCAGTTTTGATATACAACAAGTGGTTGGTGTAAATAGTAATTAGATGTTTAGCACCTTCCAATAAATATCTCCATTCTTCTAAGGCAGATTTTATTGCCAAAAGTTCCTGATCTCCAATAGTGTAGTTCCGTTCAGCAGAGGAGAACTTACGAGAATGGAAACCACATGGATGCAACTTCCCATCAGAAGAGCACTGTGAAAGAACGGCTCCGATGCCGACTGAGGAGGCATCGACTTCCAAGAAGAATGGTTCTGTAAAATTTGGCTGTTGGAGTACCGGAGCTGACATAAAAGCTGATTTCAACCGGGCAAACGCTACTATGGCTTCGGAAGACCACAGACTTGGATCGGACCCCTTTTTTTGTCAATGCAGTAATGGGTGCAACAATGGTGGAGAATCCCTTAATTAATTTTCTGTAGTAATTCGCAAAGCCCAGGAATCTTTGTACTGCTTTCAGAGAGAGAGGCTAAGTCCAATCCTGAATGGCAGTAAGTTTTTCCGGATCCATACGAAGCTCCGTACCCGAGATGATATAACCGAGGAACGGAATTAAAGGAACCTCAAAGGTACATTTGGAAATCTTGCCGTAGAGACGGTTTTTCCGTAGGCGGAGAAGTACTTCTTTGACCTGTAGTCGATGCTCTGCAAGATTCTTGGAAAATATTAGAATGTCATCCAAGTACACCACTACGCTTTGGTATAACATATCTCAGAAGATTTCATTTACAAAACCCTGGAAAACGGCAGGAGCGTTGCTGAGGCCGAATGGCATTACCAGATATTCGTAATGCCCATCCCTGGTATTGAAGGCAGTCTTCCATTCGTCCCCCTGTCGGATGCATATAAGATTATAGGCTCCCCTCAAGTCGAGCTTCGTAAAAACGTGGGCTCCACGAACCCTATCAAATAGCTCCGTGATTAGTGGCAAGGGATATTTATTCTTAATGGTGATATCGTTTAAGCCACAATAATCGATACATGGTCTTAACCCCCCGTCCTTCTTCTTCACGAAGAAGAAACCCGCTCCAGCCGGGGAGGTAGAGGGACGGATGAACCCTTTAAGAAGATTAGACTTAATATATTCCGACATAGCCTGGGTCTCAGGTAGTGATAAGGGATACGTGCGACCCCGGGGTGGCATCTTCCCTGGGATAAGCTCAATGGGACAGTCCCAGGGTCTATGGGGTGGTAACTGATCAGCCGCCTGTTCAGAGAAGACATCTGCGAACTCCCGATAGGCCTTCAGAATGAGTTCTTCCTCCGACCTGGAAGATGCACGGAGCGGATAAACGGGTGTGATGCAACTAGAGTGACAAAACGAACTCCAGGACAATATTTGCAACGACTTCCAGTCGACGTGAGGGTTATGAGTTTTGAGCCAAGGCAACCCCAGGACAAGATCGTGGGGCATCTCCGGAATCACTAGGAACTCTAAACGCTCTTGATGTAGAGCTCCGACCTGTAATTTGATGGGCTTTGTGCAACTTGTAATAAGACCATTGGTTATTTTGGTACCGTTGATAGCAGTCAACGTAATAGGTCGTTTGATAGGCTGCAGCTTTAAACCCAGCCTCTGAACACAAGAAAGGGAAACAAAATTTCCTGCAGCCCCAGAGTCCAGTAGGGCATTAAGAGATTTGGCAACTGACTCGGAAAACAGAGACACGGAGAGTAGACAATCCATAGTCGGAGAAGATTTGGTCATGACCCCCAACTTGACTCCTCCAGAACAAGCTAGGCCTGCCTGTTTCCAGGACGGGATTTACAGAACTTGATAAAGTGATCTGTGGCTCCACAGTAAAGGCAAAGTTTACCCTCACGACGGCACTGTCATTCCTCCGGAGACAGTCGAGATCGGTTGATTTGCATGGGTTCGTCCGGACATGGTACAGCCGCTTGCCTAGGAGGAGGAAGCCGAAACCTGGACCGATCCAACCGACTACGTTCACCACCACGCTCCTGCATGCGGAGGTCCACCTTGACACAGAGTGAGATCAACTCTTCTAGTGGATCCGGCAGATCCCTAGTGACCAGCTTGTCCTTCAGACGATGAGAGAGCCCGTTCCAGAAGGCGGCCCTGAGAGCATCATTATTCCAGCGTAGCTCTGAGGCAATGGTCTGGAAATGCAGAATGTACTGACCCACAGAACGAGAGCCCTGCCGAACACGAAGCAAATCAGAGGAAGCGGCGGTCGCCCTGCCGGGCTCGTCTAAGATTCTTCGGAAGGATGCGATGAAATTGGTGTAATTGGAAACCAATGGATCAGACCGTTCCCATAACGGAGACACCCAATCCAACGCTGAACCTTCTAGCAAGGAAATAATATAAGCCACTTTAGAACGATCCGTGGCGAAATTGTGTGAAAGAAGTTCAAAATGCACCTCGCACTGGTTTAGAAAACCGCTGAAATTCTTTGGATTCCCATTATAGCGGGAGGGAGTAGGAAGCTGAAGACGTGACCTGATTCCAGCCGAGGGTTGGACATTACTGGAAACGTCTACCGGAGCGGGTACAGGAACGGGAGCCGGAATAACTGAAGCCAGAGATGCTTGAATTTGATCCAGACGGCCGGACAATTCCTGGAGATACTGCATTACTTGGCCCTGTGCCGCCTCTTGACTCTGAACTCGGGAAGCCAAATTTTGGATGGCGCTTGACACTGTGTTCCGATCCCCCGGGTCCATGTGGCCTGAGTATACTGTCACTGACCCGGGTTGGGAGTGTTGAGAACTCTGGGGTTCTTCCGATGATCGGGAAGAGGAACCACAGGTGGGCCGGAGTAGAGATGGCCGGATATAGGTTTTCCTCATGCAGAACTTAGCAGCCACCAAAGTTCGTGGTTGATGCTAGTGATTCTCAGGATGACCGGAACTTGAGAGCGGTGCTGAGGAACACTGACCGCTGGGAGCACACGGAATGGTGTGAGGCTTGAGAGCGATGCTGAAGCACACTGACCGCTGGGAGCACACGGAATGGTGTGAGGCTTGAGAGCGATGCTGAAGCACACTGACCGCTGGGAGCACACGGAATGGTGTGAATGGAGGTTTGCTGGATGCTGGAAACACTGGAGATTTGTACAATAGAAAAGCACGCTGGAAGCACACAGAATGGTGTGCAGGGAGGTATGCTGGATGCTGGAAACACTGGAGATTTGTACAATAGAAAAGCACACTGGACGCTGGAAGCACACAGAATGGTGTGCAGGGAGGAATGCTGGATGCTGGAAACACTTGGAGATTTGTACAGCAGCAACAGGAGCACTGGAGATCACCTCCAAAGTAGAGACAATACTCAGGCGCCGGGGCTCTGCCCGACGTCTGGTTTTGAATTCCCCGCCCTATCTGGATTGGCGGCATGGACCAATGACGTCACCCGCTCCCCGCCCACGTGACGCCGGGTGCAATGGCGGCGCCCACACTCCGGGGAACCGCCGGGAGCAGCGCCAGCCAGACGCCGGGACCCGACGACCACCGGAGGCGGGGACCGCCAGGAGGACCAGCGGGCACGCAGGGGTAAGCGCGGCGGCCGCTGCCCCTGGCGTGTGACAGAAAAGGCTCTGGAAATCCAGGGAATGGTCAAACAAATTCTGAAACCAACAAGAGTGTCGATTCATCAATGCATTCGGTTGTTGGAGAAGATGGTAGCGGCCTACGAGGCCATACAGTTTGGCCGATTCCATGCCAGAGTATTCCAAGTGGTCCGGATCCCATCTACACATGCATCAGAGGATAATCCTGTCATCCAAAGCCAGAATTTCGCTCCTGTGGTGGCTGCACAGTTCTCACCTCCTGGAAGGACGCAGGTTCGGGATTCAGGACTGGGTCCTAGTAACCACGGATGCAAGTCTTCGAGGCTGGGGAGCAGTCACACAGGGGGAAAGATTCCAAGGAAGATGGTCAAGTCAAGAAACCTGTCTTCACATAAACGTTCTGGAGTTGAGAGCCATTTACAACGGCCTTCTACAAGTGGTGCATCTTCTTCAAGATCAACCCATACAAATCCAGTCAGACAATGTACCAGCAGTAGCGTACATAAACCATCAGGGCGGAACGAAAAGCAGAGCGGCAATGGCAGAGGTGACAAAGATTCTCCAGTGGGCAGAAAGACATGCAAGAGCTCTGTCGGCAATTCTCATTCCGGGAGTGGTCAACTGGGAAGCAGACTTCTTCAGCAGACACGATCTCCATCCAGGAGAATGGGGCCTCCACCAAGAAGTCTTCGCAGAGGTGACATGTCTTTGGGGAGTTCCTCAAGTAGACATGATGGCATCTCGTCTCAACAAGAAGCTTCAGAGATATTGTTCAAGGTCGAGAGACCCTCAAGCAATAGCAGTGGTGACCCAGTGGGTGTTTCGGTCGGTGTATGTCTTCCCTCCACTTCCACTGATACCAAAAGTTCTCAAAATCATAAGAAGAACAGGGGTTTGAGCGATCCTCATTGTCCCAGACTGGCCAAGGAGGACTTGGTATCCAGATCTTCAGGAGTTGCTCATAGAAGATCCTCGGCCTCTTCCTCTTCGTGAGGACCTGCTGCAGCAGGGGCAGTGCGTGTATCAAGACTTACCGCGGCTACGGCATGGCTGTTGAGCGCCGGATCCTAGCCCGAAAGGGTATTCCCAAAGAAGTCATTCCCACTCTTATTCAGGCCAGGAAAGGAGTAACGTCTAAACATTACCACCGTATTTGGAGAAAATATGTGTCTTGGTGTGAAACCAAGAAGGCTCCAACGGAAGAGTTTCAGTTAGTACGTTTTCTCCATTTTCTTCAGGCGGGTGTGGATGCGGGCCTACGACTGGGTTCAATCAAGGTCCAGATTTCGGCCTTGTCCGTTTTCTTTCAGAAACAATTGGCCTCCCTTCCAGAAGTTCAGACGTTCGTGAAAGGGGTTCTGCACATCCAACCTCCATTTGTGCATCCTGCGACACCGTGGGATCTTAATGAGGTGTTGCAGTTTCTTAAATCAGATTGGTTTGATCCTCTCCAGGAGGTGGAGTTGAAGTTTCTCACTTGGAAAGTGGTCATGCTGTTGGCTTTGGCATCTGCAAGGAGGGTGTCTGAGTTAGGGGCCTTGTCTCACAAGAGCCCTTACTTGATATTCCATGAAGATAGAGCTGAGCTAATAACTCCTTCAGGAATTTCTTCCAAAGGTGGTTTCTTCTTTCCATGTAAACCAACCTATTGTGGTGCCAGTGGCTACTGACACCTTCGCTGGTTTGAAGTCTCTGGATGTGGTTCGAGCTTTGAGAATTTATGTCGCCAGAACAGCTCGGATACGGAAAACAGAGGCTCTGTTTGTCCTGTATGCTCCCAACAAGATTGGGTGTCCTGCTTCTAAGCAGACGATTGCGCGCTGGATCAGAGGTACTGTCACGATCCGGGTATCTGGACGCCATTTCTTACCCATCAGATGCCTCCTAAGGCTGGCTCAGCGCTCCAGGACCGGATCCCATCTGTTATCCTGATGTCCACATTCCTGCCTCCTCTCCTGTTTCTCTGAGACTCTGTCACAGTAGCGCCATATTACATCTGGCATGGCGTCTCCTGTCTCCGGTGGCCGGCGCCGCCATTACTGTTTTCATTACCACATGGATTACAAACCAAACTTCCCTCCAAGTGTCTGCATGGGCGCAGCCATCTTGGATGCTGTCAGCTGATCATTTCCACCAATCTGTTGTCTGTATTGTTAATCTGCATAATTGCCTAGCCAATCCCTTCCTTGCTGCAGGTATAAGTAAGCTGTGCCTGAGCAAGGAAGGCGTCAGTGCTTTGGTTGTCAAACCTAGTTCCAGTTTGTCTCTCTTCTGTGAATGTCTTCCAGGTTCCAGCTCCTGTCTTCAGACTTCTGCTGATAGAGACCCGCACCAGCATTCCATCTGCGGTGTAGCCTGACTCTCCGATCCATACTGGACTCACCTGTTTCCAGCTACAACAATCACCTGCTTCCAGCAGTGTACAGCTTCTCTTAAAGGGCCGGTGTCCTTTCTGCAGTTTACCTCTCTCCACCGGTATTATTATTTCTCCGCTCTCAAATTCTACATTTCATCTATATTGCATCGCTCTCAAGCTTTATTTATTATTTAACTGGTTCCAGCCAGTATCCACTCCGTGCCAACACCTGTCTGGTTCTAACCAGTACCCACAGCAGCATTCTACCTACAGCAGTCCAGCTTTCCCTGGAACACCAGCTGGTACGACCCTGGGCTTTCCTCATTGCTACAGTTGAGCCTGGTAAGGACTTTCCAACTTGCAGATAATAAGAACTGTCTCATACCACCAGAGCTCTGTGGCCCCTGCCACCCTGTAGTACCCAGGAACTGTATTATTATTTCTCTGCTGATTTTTATGTTTCTTTTTACTGCTACTGTTATGCATGGAGTCTGTCATAAATAAATATCATTGACTTTCACTCAAATTGTCGTGGTCACGCCTTCGGGCGGTTTCTCTTCATGATACTTACATGTCCAGGGGTCTGATACAACCTCCCAGGTTCCGGTATATCTCAGCCCCTACAACTGAGGCTGCCTTCCGTCAGCTCAGGCCCTCAGTTGTGACAGTAAGCACTGACCAAATGGATCCAGCCGGAGACCTGACTCAAGCGCTTAGGCTGATACAAGAATTGGCAACCCGCCTTGAACGTCAGGAGGCTGCTCAGGACCATGTTGTTCGCTGTCTCCAGGACCTCTCCTCCCGGCTGGATGAGATTCAAGCGGCCCTCCGTGGATCAGGGGCGTCCAGTGTGCCGACTCCAGCGCCTCCGGTGGTGTCCCCACCCACCGTACCTGTTCCTGTTCCCTATCTTCACTTGCCGACTCCTGCTAAATATGATGGATCCCCTAAAGCCTGCAGGGGTTTCCTAAACCAGTGCGAGATCCAATTTGAATTACAACCCAGCAGTTTCCCTACTGACCGCATTAAGGTGGCATACCTTATTTCTCTACTCACTGGTGCCGCTCTAGACTGGGCCTCACCTATATGGGAAAGGTCTGAAGTCCTGTTGTCATCCTATGCTGACTTCGTGGCAACGTTCAGACGAATTTTCGATGAGCCAGGTCGAGTGACATCAGCTTCCTCAGAGATCCTTCGACTGCGTCAGGGGACGCGAACTGTCGGTCAGTATTTGGTGCAATTCCAGACCTTGGCATCTGAAGTCTCCTGGAATGATGACGCTCTTTATGCAGCCTTCTGGGGAGGGCTATCCGAGCGTATCAAAGATGAGCTCGCTGCTAGAGACTTGCCTTTAACTTTAAACGAGCTCATTTCCCTCTGCACTAAGGTCGATTTACGGTTCCGTGAAAGGGCTGTTGAACGTGGAAGATCCACATTTCCCAGGATTCCTACAGTTTCCATTCCTCGTCAGCCATCTCCGTCTCGGGAGGAACCTATGCAGATAGGTCGCTCTCGATTATCTCAGGCAGAGCGTAGTAGACGTCTCGCTGAGCGTCTCTGTTTGTATTGTGCCGAATCTTCTCACGTTGTCAAGTCCTGTCCCAAGCGTCCGGGACAACCTCAAGTCCTAGCCCACCAAGGAGAAGGTCAGCTAGGAGTGACGAATTTCTCTCCATTTCCAAGTAACTGCAATCTCTCCGTTTCTCTGCAGGTGGCTCAGCGTACTAAGAATCTCACTGCCTTGTTGGATTCTGGAGCAGCTGGAAACTTTATTACAGAGAGGTTCGTTAAGCAGTGGTCTCTACCCACTGAGAGACTGTCATCACCGATATCTCTAACTGCCGTGGACGGCAGTAGGATTCCTGAGGCGGTGATTACCTCCAAGACCCTACCTATCCGTCTGAAGGTAGGGGACCAGCATACAGAGTTGATTTCTTTCCAGGTTATCCCCAGGGCCACCCATCCTGTGGTCCTAGGCCTTCCATGGCTACGTTTGCATAATCCTCAAGTTGATTGGAAGTCGACCCGTATCCTGGCATGGGGTCCTTCCTGCTCAGAGACCTGTCTCCAAAAAGAGCTTCCAGTTCGCATATCCTCCTACAAGTCTTCTGATGTCCCGTCTCATCCGTGCCAAGACTCCAAACTACAGTTTTGTCCAGGGTCCCCGAATCACAAGGCTGATGCCCTTTCCCGCTCTAGGGAGCAAGAAAATGAGTCTGAGTCTACTGTCAAGCATTGTAATGTTGATCCAGTGGCGTTCTCCGCAGTGAGTATGGACTCTATGCCCCCGCCAGGGAAAAATTTTGTGAAGCCGGCTTTCAGGAGGAAGCTCTTGCATTGGGCACATTCCTCTCGCTTTGCCGGACACGCGGGCATACGCAAGACCTTAAAATTCGTCTCCAGGTCAAATTGGTGGCCGACCCTAAAGAAGGACATTGCTGAATTTGTGGCCTCCTGCCCGAAATGTGCCCAGCACAAAGTATCCCTCCAGTTACCCACTAGGCAACTGGTTTCCTTGTCTGTTCCTCATCGTCCGTGGTCTCATCCCTCAATGGATTCTGTCATGGATTCCCCACTTCCAAGTTGGCACAAGTCTTCATCCAGAAGTTCCATTCCAGATGGCCAGGTAAACTTAAGAAGTGTCCTGGGGCCACTCCTAAAAGGGGGGGTACTGTCACGATCCGGGTATCTGGACGCCATTTCTTACCCATCAGATGCCTCCTAAGGCTGGCTCAGCGCTCCAGGACCGGATCCCATCTGTTATCCTGATGTCCACATTCCTGCCTCCTCTCCTGTTTCTCTGAGACTCTGTCACAGTAGCGCCATATTACATCTGGCATGGCGTCTCCTGTCTCCGGTGGCCGGCGCCGCCATTACTGTTTTCATTACCACATGGATTACAAACCAAACTTCCCTCCAAGTGTCTGCATGGGCGCAGCCATCTTGGATGCTGTCAGCTGATCATTTCCACCAATCTGTTGTCTGTATTGTTAATCTGCATAATTGCCTAGCCAATCCCTTCCTTGCTGCAGGTATAAGTAAGCTGTGCCTGAGCAAGGAAGGCGTCAGTGCTTTGGTTGTCAAACCTAGTTCCAGTTTGTCTCTCTTCTGTGAATGTCTTCCAGGTTCCAGCTCCTGTCTTCAGACTTCTGCTGATAGAGACCCGCACCAGCATTCCATCTGCGGTGTAGCCTGACTCTCCGATCCATACTGGACTCACCTGTTTCCAGCTACAACAATCACCTGCTTCCAGCAGTGTACAGCTTCTCTTAAAGGGCCGGTGTCCTTTCTGCAGTTTACCTCTCTCCACCGGTATTATTATTTCTCCGCTCTCAAATTCTACATTTCATCTATATTGCATCGCTCTCAAGCTTTATTTATTATTTAACTGGTTCCAGCCAGTATCCACTCCGTGCCAACACCTGTCTGGTTCTAACCAGTACCCACAGCAGCATTCTACCTACAGCAGTCCAGCTTTCCCTGGAACACCAGCTGGTACGACCCTGGGCTTTCCTCATTGCTACAGTTGAGCCTGGTAAGGACTTTCCAACTTGCAGATAATAAGAACTGTCTCATACCACCAGAGCTCTGTGGCCCCTGCCACCCTGTAGTACCCAGGAACTGTATTATTATTTCTCTGCTGATTTTTATGTTTCTTTTTACTGCTACTGTTATGCATGGAGTCTGTCATAAATAAATATCATTGACTTTCACTCAAATTGTCGTGGTCACGCCTTCGGGCGGTTTCTCTTCATGATACTTACATGTCCAGGGGTCTGATACAACCTCCCAGGTTCCGGTATATCTCAGCCCCTACAACTGAGGCTGCCTTCCGTCAGCTCAGGCCCTCAGTTGTGACAGGTACGATTCAACATGCTCATTCCACGGCAGGATTGCCAATGCCGAATTTGGTGAATGCCCATTCTACAAGAATGGTGGGCTCATCCTGGGCGGCTGCCCGGGGGGTCTCAGCATTACAACTTTGCCGAGCAGCTACTTGGTCAGGGACAAACACGTTTGCTAAGTTTTACAAGTTTGACACCTTGGCCGCTGATGACCTAAATTTTTGTCAGTCGATTCTGCAGGGACATCCGCCCTCTCCCGCCCGTACTGGAGCTTTGGTATAACCCCATGGTACTAAAGTGGACCCCAGCATCCTCTAGGACGTATGAGAAAACAGGATTTTTATACCTACCGGTAAATCCTTTTTTCCTAGTCTGTAGAGGATACTGGGCACCCAGCCCAGTGCGTACTTTACCTGCAGTAGTGATTTTGTTATAGTTTTACACAGGTGTTGTGTTAAAATTGTTTTCAGCACGTTGCTGTAATGTTCATGCTGGTTAGCATGTGTAGGTTGAATGCCATGTTGTGCGGCATGCTTGAAGTGTGAGCTCATTGGCGTTTCTATAATGGGTGCAATGTGTGCGGTGCACATGGGCCCCTGGGTCCAGGGGGGGCCCCACACCGCACACATTGCACCCATATTTTAGTACTCACCTCTCCGGAGTCCAGCGTCAGACGCTGCAGCCGCCTCCATCCAGCACAAAATCAACTCCAAAATGGCCGCAGCGTATGCGCACTTTAAATTTTGTCTCCGGAACATGGCGGGCACCATGTTTCCGGAGACCTGCGCATGCGCAGTAGGCTCTGGCGCAGTGTCGGAGCCTACTGTGCCATGGAGAGGAGGGGGCCCACCCGGAGTCTGCACAGGGGTCCCGTCCTCGCTTAAGACGCCCCTGTGTGAGCTGGTGTGAATCTCACCATTAACTTAAAAGTAAATCCTTTTCTCGAATTGTCCATCTCCCTGGCCACAGTTCCTATACTGAGGTCTGGAGGAGAGGCATAGAGGGATGAGCCAGTTCACACTCTGAAAAAGTCTTAAAGTGCCCATGGCTCCTGCGGAACCGTCTATACCCCATGGTACTAAAGTGGACCCCAGCATCCTCTACGGAGTTGGAGAAAAGGATTTACCAGTAGGCATAAAAATACTGTTTTTTCCTGCCAGTATACATACGGACTGTCTGACATGCCTACAGTGATGCTGTCACTCATATAATCCTCCACCATTCTTTCAATGGTGACAGAATCAAATGCAGTGATAGTAGACATGTCAGTAATCGTTGGCAGGTCCTTCAGTCCGGACCAGATGTCAGCTTTCGCTCCTGACTTCCCTGCATCACCGCCAGCAGGTGGGCTAGGAAATCTTATCCTTTTCCTTGCAGCCCCAGTGGCGGGAGAAATTGAAGGACAAGCTGTTGACGGGTCACGTTCCGCTTGAATTGACAAATGCACACTTGTGTCTACTGGAAAGAGAGATACAACTTAGGCTTTAAACCTAGGATCGAGCACGGTGGCCAAAATGTAGTGCTCTGATTTCAACAGATTGACCACCCTTGAATCCTGGCAAAGCGAATGAAGGGCATGGACCACAAGTCCCACATACTTTGCGGAATAGCTCCGTCTTAGCTCCTCCTTCAATTTATCCAGCTGCTTCTGCAAAAGCCTGATTAGGGGAATGACCTGACTCAAGCTGGCATTGTCTGAACTGACTTCACGTGTGGCAAGTTCGAAGGGTTGGAGAACCTGGAATCATACTCTACTGCGCTTGAGTCAAGTGCATTACCCCTCCTTTGCCTATATCGTAGGTGGATGTATAGGCTTGAATGGCCTTTTGCTGCTCCTCCATCCTCTGAAGCATATAGTGTTGAATTCCACCTCGCTACCACCTCTTGCTTCAGTTGATGGCGGGGCAAGTTCAGGAGTGTTTGCTGGCGCTCCAGTCTTCGGCACGCAGTGGCAGAATGACGAAAGTGGCCCACAATTTTTCGGGCCACCGACAGCATCTCCTGCACACCCCTGTCATTTTTCTAAAAAATTCTGCACCACCAAATTAATTGTATGTGCAAAACATGGGACATGCTGGAATTTGCCCAGATGTAATGCACGCACAATATTGGTGGCGTTGTCCGATATCACAAATCCCCAGGAGAGTCCAATTGGGGTAAGCCATTCTGCGATGATTCTCCTCAGTTTCTGTAAGAGGTTGTCAACTGTGTGCCTCTTAAGGAAAGCGGTGATACAAAGCGTAGCCTGCCTAGGAATGAGTTGGCATTTGCGAGATGCTGCTACTGGTGCCACTGCTGTTGTTGCTGCGGGAGGCCATAAATCTACCCAGTGGGCTGTTACAGTCATATAGTCCTTAGTCTGCCCTGTTCCACTTTTCCACATGTCTGTGGTTAAGTGGACACTGGATACAACCGCATTTTTGTAGGACACTGGTGACTCTCTTTCTGACGTCTGTGTACATTCTCCGTATCGCCTGCCTAGAGAAATGGAACCTAGATGGGATTTGATACCGGGGACACAGTACCTCAAACAATTCTCTAAGTCCCACTGAACTAATGGTGGATACCGGACGAACGTCTAACACCAACATAGCTGTCAAGGCCTCAGTTATCCGTTTTGCAAAAGGATGACTGCTGTCATATTTCATCTTCCTCACAAAGGTCTGTTGTACAGTCAATTGCTTACTGGAAGTAGTACAAGTGGTCTTCTGACTTCCCCTCTGGGATGACGATCGACTCCCGGCAGCAACAACAGCAGAGGCAGCAACAGCAGGCATACCACTCAAGGATCCTACGTAGGATTCCTGGCTAGGAGAGGACTCCTCAGTCTTGACAGTGACATGGCCTGCAGGACTACTGACGTTCATGACTGAGGAGGAAGTTGATGTTGAGGGAGTTGGTGGTGTTGCTTGCAGGAGCTTGGGTACAGGAGGAATAAGGGATTTAGGTGTCAGTGGACTGCTTACGCTCTTACCCAAAGTTACTTCTGATGAATGCGCAGCAGGTGACGTATTAGGGAGGATGTTCCTAGGTGGTTAACGTCCTTATCCCTACTTATTACAGATTGACAGAGGCAACAGATGGCTTGACACCTGTTGTCCAGATTTGTGGAAAAATAATTCCACACCGAAGAGGTGGCTTTTTTTGGTAGTTTGCCCAGGCATCACAATGGGCTTCTTCATCCCATGGACAACAGGTGTCTCCCCTGGTGCCTGACTTAAACAAACCACATCACCATCAGAATCCTCATCGTCAACTTCCTCCTCAGCGCCAGCAACACCCATATCCTCATCCTGGTGTTCTTCAACAGTGACATTTTCAGTTTGAATATCAGGAACTGGACTGTGGGTGCTCCTTCCAGCACTTACAGGGGGCGTGCAAATGGTGGAAGGAGCCACCTCTTCCCGTCCAGTGTTGGGAAGGTCAGGCATCGCAACCGCCGACACACTTGGACTCTCCTTGGGGATTTGTGATACTATCTCAGAATGCACAGTTCTTTTCTGTGCTCTTTCCAGCTTAACTCTTAATTTTTCTAGCGGGAGGATGAGGGCTTCCATTGTCCTGTGAAGCTGAACCACTAGCCATGAACATAGGCCAGGGCCTCAGCCGTTCCTTGCCACTCCGTGTCGTAAATGGCATATTGGCAAGTTTACGTTTCACCTCAGACGATTTAAATTTCTTTTTTTGGTTCTTTTTACTGAACATTGGCTGTTTGGATTTTACATGCCCTCTACTATCACATTGGGCATCGGCCTTGGCAGACGCAGTTGATGGCATTTCATCGTCTATGTCATGGCTAGTGGCTGCAGCTTCAGCACTAGGAGGAAGTGGTTCTTCTTGATCTTTCCCTATTTTATCCTCAACATTTTTGTTCTCCATTATTTTTTGGGAGTTATATAATTTGCAGTTATACAATATGCGTCACTGGAACGACTGATGAAGAGATTACTACCACTGGTCTGATGCAGCACAACACAACAACACTGTAAGGGACTTGTGGTTGTTGTTATAATTATTATACGGTAGCAGTGGACATATAGCAGCAGCGTATATCGTCACTGGAATGACTGATGGACAGGACATTACCACTGGTCTGATGCAGCACAACACAACACCACTTTATACAGCTACACTGGATATATGGCAACAGAGGACACCAACACTGTGGCTGGACTGATGCAACACAATACACTGACTACACTGGACTGGACAGCACAAAACAGCACCACTTTATACAGCTACACTGGATATATGGCAGCAGAGGACACCAACACTGGGACTGGCTGGACTGATGCAGCACAATACACTGACTACACTACACTGGACTGGACTGAGCAGCACAACACAGCACAAGACTCACCACCCCACTTTCCTGCCCCCACACAGACACTGAACACTGAGGACACGTCCTCTCAATACACTCTACGAGACTGGAGTAAAAATGGCTGCGACGCGCGTCTTCTTATATGGAATCCAAATCCCGCGAGAATCCGACAGCGGAATGATGACGTTTTGCCGCTTTCGGGTTTCCAAGTCAGGCGGGAAAGCCCGAGCCTGGCTCAGAACCGAACTCGGAAGGCAAGTCCGGTAGGGTTCGGTTCTCTGAGAACCGAATCCACTCATCTTTATTAAATAGTAAACCCTTCTTTCTGGACTTGACATATAACAGTGCAGAGCAGTTCATTGCTTGGCTCATGAAAGTACTGCAGAAGTGTGAGGCAATCCCTTAGTAACTGAGCGTCCCTCCGGCTGCAATTTCTCATTTATTGCATCCTCTTTCCCCCTGGTCCACCCAGGAAGATGTCTTCAAAAGGGAGATTGTAGTGACTAACAAGCATCCTTGATGCACTACTGAGCTCAGCATGTCTGTAAAGACATATCATACAGTTGTTCTAAACATTAAACAAGTGACACAATTTCTGAAATCGTTACAGGTGATTAAGGGGGACATTTACTAAGCAGTGATAAGAGTGGAGAAGTGAGCCAGTAGAGAAGTTCCCATGGCAACCAATCAGCGCCGAAGTAACATCTATAATTTGCATACTATAAAATTATACAAAGCTGCTGATTGATTGATGGGGCACCGTCTACACTGGCTCACTTCTCCGCTCTTATCACTGCTTAGTAAATGTCCCCCTAAGTTAGTAGGATGTGACTCTGTGCAATTTATGAAGAAAATGGACAACGTAGGTTCCCCCGGGGGAGAACATAGGGGATGTTTGGATCTGTGAAGGACAAGGGTGGGGTTCCATTGGATTAATCCTTGTAGCAAGTGGTTGGGAAACCCCCGTTTCATAATACTTTCACTGTCTTGTCCTCACTAACATGAAGTGGACTGATGGCTGCCTTACAGCAGCACAGACATCACCTGCTTCTGTGAATACTCCAGTGACCGTTGCAATGACCTGATAATACATTGGTTACTGTTGGACAAACAGGAGACGGCGATTGAATGCAAAACCCTAGAAAAATAAATTTGAAATTTCAGCTCAACAGTGGTTAGTGCATTTGTTTACATCTGGTTTGTGCCATAAAAAGATAATAGTTCATATTCTGTGGATCGCACAGTGAATATTTACCACAAAACATCTGTCCGTTTTGGGATAAAATGCCAGGGATTTCTCAACGTAGGCAACTTCTCAAGCTCATTAAATCACATTCCGGTCGCGGTCTCCGGAAACAGAACGCGACGCTGGCGTGGACACTGTGGCCGTACAAGGACCCCACTATATCCACCAGGGCAGGGGAGCACAGGTCGGATAATACATTATCCATGTTTACTAAGGCTCCATAGTACCAGGTGGTGAGGACCAGCATAGGGGATAAGGCACTTGATCTGTAGCCCCTCCCCCAGCTCCGGGCATAATCTACTGCTGGTGTTCCCGCCCTGAAGCTGTCTCACTCTCCCTCACTCCCTAACTGAGATGCTGGGCGCCATCTTCTCACAGTATCTGCGACTGGTCTCCGGGACTGCAGGGCAAGGTCTTCTCTGTAAATTCGCCTGATTTATCAGCGCTATGATTCTACAGACACTTAAGTATGTCATTTTAAGACAGCGTTAGTTAAGAACAAGTGTACCTCTATATATATATATATATATATATATATATATATATATATATATATATATCTAGTCCAGTGCAGTTTTATTGTCTGACTAAAATAATTATCTGCATTGTCACTGTGACTGTGTGTGCCTGTATCGGCCGTGTGGATTTCACTTTGTGTATCCCAGCTGTATCTATCACTGTATTCTGTACCCTAGGACTAGGTGCATCAGGGTCTCATATATAGTGCTGCACAGTATTTACCGTTAAGTGTACTCAGTCACATCATACCGGATTTAGATGCTGGTGGTGTTTACTGTGTATGCTGTCACATACTAGAGGATTTATTCGCAGGTATTGTACTCTGGCTGTATTTTACTCATACTCATGTAATGTGGTTACATTCACTGAAATGTCTAACACAAAGGGCAGGAAATCTGTGGACGCTCCTGTATCATGCAGCACATGCACCAGGGATTTGCCTGAGAGGGAAGCTTTGAATGATGGTCTGTGTAATATGTGCCATACATCTACCAGTCAGTCCACTGCTCCTGTAGCCAATCAGGAGCCACCTTGGGTGGCGTTCTCAAATATGCTTAATACGCTTGTGACACGCCTTATGCCCCCTATGGGACCTCCTGTGCCATTGCAGCCACATATTGTCCCTATGGTTAATCCGCCCTGGGCGGATACTCTGTCTACCCAGATAAAACTATTGAATCAATCTTTGGTTAGACAAAAACCTACCCCACGTCCCCCTGAGGTCAAGAGGTCAACTAAGCGAGCCGCCTCCTCACAATCCACTAATATCTCAGATGATACTTCTGATGAGGATGAGGAGTATACTGATCCATCAGACACTGATAGAGTCGCTTCTGACGAGGAAACTACAATGCAAGTTGATGTCTCTGACCTAGTGGAGGCTATTAAGCTCATTCTACAAATCGATGATGATGTAGATCCCACTACTGCGTCTAAGAAACCTGATAAATTTAAACGTCAGAAGGTAACTTAGTCTTACCACATTCTGACCACTTGGTTGACATACTTCAGGAACCCTGGTCTTCTCCAGGAAAGAAATTCTCCCTATCTAAAAAGATGCTAGCTCATTATACTCTCTCTGCTGAGTTGTGTAACAAGTGGGAAAATCCACAGCCGGTGGATTCCCATGTCACCCGTCTTGTGGTGTCATCTACTCTGCCTGTCACCACTGTCGCCTCACTGAAGGATCCGACAGATAAGCGTGTCGAAGGATACCTGAAGTCTATTTACTCCCTTACAGTTCCTCTACATAGACCCACTATAGCAGCCTCCTGGGCTGCAAAAGGAATTGAAGCATGGGTTCAGGCAATAGGGGAAGAGCTGCCTCAGGATATATCTGACACTGCCAGACAATATCTGTATCATATTGCCACCGCCTCCCCCTACATTCAGGAGGTGTCCTCTGAGGCAGGTGTAATGGCGGCCAAGGCGTCGACTACATCCATCCTGGCTCGCCAAATTCTGTGCTTGAGGTCATGGAAGGTGGACCTGGACTCCAAAAAGACCTTGGAGGTACTCCCTTTTAAGGGAGACATCCTGTTTGGGGAAGATCTGAATAAGATTGTAACTGACTTAGCAGCTGCTAAGACTGCCTTTCTCCCAAATACTAATCCTTCTGCACAGAAGGCAAAGAGTACCACTTTTCGTTCCTTTCGACCTCAAGGGAAAGCAAAAGGTCAGGCATACCCAAGACAAACTCGTGCTCCTAAAACCACTAAGCCCAAATCAAAACAATCCTGGGCTGACTGTCAGCTTACTTCAAAACAAGACAAGCCTGCTGCATGATGGGGCGGGCCTCCCCGGGGGATCCCAGGGTGGGAGGCCTACCTCTGCAATTCACCCAGGTCTGGTCAAAGACCACTTCAGATGCATAGGTGCGAGAAGTAATCTCTCACGGGTACGCAGTCTCTTTCAAGAGATGTCCCCCTCGCCAGTTCTGAACGACGGTTATCCCTTCGGACCTGTTAAAGACGCAATATCTACACCTGGTTGTGCATTCCCACCTGGATACAGGAGTGGTAGTGCCGGTACCCCTGTCCCAGAGAGGTGGAGGATACTACTCGACCCTGTTTCTTGTCCTGAAATCCAATGGGTCTTTCAGGCCTATACTCAACCTCAAATCACTGAATTTTGTGAGTGTGTCCAAGTTCCATATGGAAACGCTATGCTCGATTGTACTGGCCATGGAACCCAGAGATTATATGGTATCCCTGGATATACAAGATGCCTATCTGCATATACCTATTGTCAGGGTGGTCTTCAGTATTCCGCCTGTCGGGATCCCGGCGCACAGTATACCGGCACCGGAATCCCGACAGCCGGCATACCGGCACTTATTCTCCCTCGTGGGGGGTCCACGACCCCCCTGGAGGGAGAATAAAATAGCATGGCACGCGCAAGCGCGCCACCATTCCCGCAGCGTGGTGAGCGCAGCGTGGCGAGCGCAGCGAGCCCGCAAGGGGCTCATTTGCGCTCGCCACACTGTCGGTAAGCTGGCGGTCGGGCTCCCGGCACCGGTATGCTGGTCGCCGTGAGCCCGACCGCCGGCATACCATACCACACCCCTATTGTCATATCGCATCAGCAATATCTGCGATTTGCTATTGAGAACCTTCATTATCAGTTCCAGACTCTGCTATTTGGACTGGACATGGCCCCTCGGATCTTCACCAAGGTTATGGCCGTGATGACGGCTCATCTGCACCGTCAGGGAATCAGGATCCTGCCGTATCTGGACGACTTGCTGATCCTTGCGAACTCCCAAGCTTTCCTCCTCAGTCATCTACAACTGACTGTAAATTTCCTACAAGCCCACGGGTGGCTCGTCAACTGGAAGAAGTCCCTCGCTGGTCCCTGCTCGGAGCAGGGTGCACCTGGGGGCACTGCTGGACACACATAGTTAAAGACTATTTCTGTCTCCAGAGAAAGTCCTGAACCTTCAGGACAGGATAAGATGCTTCCTCTCTCGCCCATAAGTGTCAATACACTCGGCGATGCAAGTACTAGTCATCATGGTGTCAGCGTTCTACATAGTAGCGTACGCTCAATTTCATTCCCGCTCTCTACAGAGGTTGATCCTTTCCAAGTGGGATGGCCTGCCTCATCGGATCAGGTCTCAAATGATCTCCTTGACTGCGGAGGTTTGTCTGTCACTGACCTGGTGGCTACAGGTCCAGCACTTGAGCAGGGTCCATCCCTTCTGGATTCCCAACTGGGTCCTCCTGACTACGGATGCCAGTCTGAGGGGTTGGGGTGTGGTGATGGAGCAAACACTCCAGGGTCAGTGGACCAGGGAGGAATCTCTCCTCCAAATAAACGTTCTGGAATTGCGGGCAGTGTTCAATGCTTTGACTCTTGCCCATCAGGACGTGCACGTCGGAGAGTGGAGTCTTCATCCAGAAGTCTTTCAACTCCTAGTGCACAAGTTGGGCCTACCAGATGTAGACCTGATGGTGTCTCGACACAATCACAAAGTTACGGTCTTCGGATCATGAATGTCCCGATCTGGGTCACTGGACGCTGTTTCCTACCTGTTAGGTGCCTCCTGAGATTGGCGCAGCGAGCCAGAGCCGGGCCATAGCTATGTTTATGGTTATTGCCTGCAGCGCTGGTTTCAGCTGCCTTCTCAGTATATGCACTTACGGAGGTGCGGCGCTCTCAGTCCCGTCACTGCCGTACCTGTGGTCTTCTGCTGGATGTGCGTCCTCTGTGTGCCCCAGCCGCCGCTTCCATCCCTGTGGCCGCTGTGCGCATCTGGGTGCGTGGAGTTCTGCTGCTGCGGCCTCCGCTGCCATTGTTGTTTTACATATGGGCCAATATTTACTAAAAATTCGAGTTTGTCCGATTTGTGTTTTTTTTTTCTAAGTCCCAATCCGGGAATTCACTAAGCACCAATCTCGGCAGTGTTTGGACTATTCGTAATGGTTTGATTTGCAAAGTTCCGAAATACGAATGAATAGACCATCGGTCAAACGCGGCTGATATTTCATGCAATACGGGCATTCACCATTCATTCGTATTTGGGTGTTAGTTTCTGAGTGCTCAAGTGCGGGTCTGGTTTTTTTCGAATCGTTAAAAAAAGCAGCAAAAAAATAGACCTGCTTTTTCCAGTCGAGTTTGGATAACCATTCACGGATCAGTGAGATCTGTGCATAGTTATCTATGGGAAAGGGTCTGTTTAGTGTAAAAACTGAGAAAAAAGTGTAAAAACTGAGAAAAAACCTCGGGCTCTTTGAGCCGGTCCTGGTTGATAAAATATGGGGGGGGAAATGACAGGGGTTCCCCCATATTTAATCAACCAGCACCGGGCTCTGCGCCTGATCCTGGTTCCAAAAATACGGGGGACAAAAAGCGTAGGGGTCCCCCGTATTTTTTAAACCAGCACCGGGCTCCACTAGCCAGGTACATAATGCCACAGCCGGGGGACACTTTTATACTGGTTCCTGCAGCTCTGGCATTACATACCCAACTAGTCACCGCTGGCCGGGGTACCCTGGAGGAGTGGGAACCCCTTAAACCAAGGGGTCCCAACCCTCCAGCCACCCAAGGGCCAGGGGTGAAGCCCGAGGCTGTCCCCCCCATCCAAGGGCGGCGGATGGGGGGCTGATAGCCTTGTGAAAAAATTTGAATATTGTTTTTAGTAGCAGTACTACAAGTCGCAGCAAGCCTCCCCCGCAAGCTGGTACTTGGAGAACCACAAGTACCAGCATGCGGTGGAAAACCGGGCCCGCTGGTACCTGTAGTAGTACTACTACTAAAAAAATACCCCCAAAAAAACAGGACACACACACCGTGAAAGTATAAGTTTATTACATACATGCACACCTCCATACATACATATGTAGCCAATGGTGGGAACTTTGCGGTCAGCGGTGAGGTTACTTTCGGTCAACCTCTGACCGCAAAGTTCCCACCATTGGCTACAATGGAGCGCATAGGCGCTACATTGTATCTGTGCCGTGTGCTGCCTGACAGACACTACAGGAGCACACAGCCAATCAGGAGAGTGCCACGACGTGGCGCTCCCTGATTGGCTGAAGGGACCCTCTTTGACAGGAGTCAGGGGGGGTCCTGGCAGTCGGGGAAAGGGGTCCCATGTGTAAACATGGGACCCCTTTCAGTGCGTGGTCGGGTTTCTGTTTTATTTTTTTGCCAAGTACGTGGATTATTCAAAGGTCGGATTCTACACTGGATTATGTGAGTATAATTTTTTTCACAGGTACCCCAAGGATTCTACATGGAGAAGAGGACCGAGCCTCGTGGGAACATAGGTAAGTATGTATGTATGGAGGTGTGCATGTATGTAATAAACTTATACTTTCACAGTGTGTGTGTCTTGTTTTTTGGGGGGTATTTTTTTAGTAGTAGTACTACAGGTACCAGCAGGCCCGGTTTTCCACCGCATGCTTGTACTTGTGGTTCTCCAAGTACCAGCTTGCGGGGAGGCTTGCTGGGACTTATAGTACTGCTACTAAAAACAATATTCACATTTTTTCACAAGGCTATCAGCCCCCCATCCGCCGCCCTTGGATGGGGGGGACAGCCTCGGGCTTCACCCCTTGCCCTTGGGTGGCTGGAGGGGGGGACCCCTTGATTTAAGGGGTTCCCACTCCTCCAGGGTACCCCGGCCAGGGGTGACTAGTTGGGTATGTAATGCCAGGGCCGCAGGGACCAGTATAAAAGTGTCCCCCGGCTGTGGCATTATGTACCTGGCTAGTGGAGCCCGGTGCTGGATTCAAAAATACGGGGGACCCCTACGCTTTTTGTCCCCCGTATTTTTGGAACCAGGACCAGGCGCAGAGCCCGGTGCTGGTTGATTAAATATCCCTGTCATTTTTTACCCCATATTTTTTCAACCAGGACCGGCTCAAAGAGCCCGAAGCTGGTTGTGCTTAGGAGGGGGGACCCCACGCAATTTTTTTCTGATTTTTTAAGACTTTAATCAACTTTTTAAGGTACACAATGAAGCCCTGCACGGATCTCACAGATCTGGCCGGGATTCCTTGTGTTTTGTCAGGCAGTGTTTTACTCATCACTCCCGTAAAACACTGCCTGATATTACGAATCACATCGACATCGGAAAAAACGATTGTGCAAAACTCGGCAGCTTAGTGAATGATCGTATCAGGATTCAAAAAGTTGCAGTAAAATGCACCCGATACCATTCGAGTTCAAACACCCTTTAAAAGGCCAAAACACGAATCTTTGTAAATATACCCCATGGTTTCAGAGTGCTTCTTTCCCCTTTAATCTCCGTCAATGGGCGCAGCCATTTTGGAATTGGATCACGTCACTATTTTCACCTATCCTCAGTGCTGCTGGATCCAGGTCATAACTGTCAGCCAATCCCTGCTATCCAGCAGGTATAAGTATCCTGTCCCAGCACCCAGAAGGTTGTCAGTGCTTCAATTGTCTCTCCAGCTATTTCAGTGTGCAGTTCACTGTGGACTCTCCTGTGGACCTTCCCTGCGGTATAGCCTGACTCCCTGGTGCTTTCCCTCTGCGGTGCAGTTCCAGCTCTCCTGTGCTAAAGCTCTTTGGTGCTACCTGCATCCCTTGTTCCCGCACCCAGCGCTAGCAGAGTGTATCTCTCCGGCTTTCCAGTAGCCACTCTCCAGCAGTTTTCTGTTTACCTCTCAACCAGTGTTCACACTTACTGTGGAATACAAATCCTGTGAACCCCAGTACCATTTACAGTTTACCTGCGAACCCCAGCTTCACTCGGTTACCTGCGAACCCCAGCTTCGCTCTCAGTTCACCTGCGAACCCCAGCTTCATTCTAAGTTTCACCTGTGATTCCCAACATCACCTTTAACCTCACCTGGGCTCCCAGGTATTATACAGCACTTTCACTCCAACTCCGGATTACTGGTCTCTACCAGTAGTGTTTCAGAGACACACGTTTTCACTTATTGTTTGGTTGCTTATTCTTGACTTTTATGATTTAATAAAAACCCTCAAAGGCATCTCCCGTTGTCGTCGTCAGCCCCTACAACTGAGGCATCTAGCTACCGACACCAGCTCTCAGTTGTGACAGTAAGCACTGATTTAATGGATCCGGTAGGAGATCAGGTCCAAGTGACCAGGCTGGGGCAGGAACAAGCAGCCCGCCTTGAACAGCTGGAGGCTGCACTGGGCCATGTTATTCGCTATCTCCAGGATCTCTCCTCCCGGCTGGACGAAATTCAAGCAACCCTCTGTGGGTCAGAGGTGTCCAGTGTGCCGACTGTAGTACCTCCGGTGGTACCCCCACCCACCATACCCATTTCTCCTCCACGTCTCCACTTGCCGACACCTGCTAAGTATGATGGATCCCCAAAAGCCTGCAGGGGTTTCCTAAACCACTGCGAGATCCACTTTGAGTTGCAACCCAGCAGTTTTCCTACAGACCGCACTAAAGTTGTGTACATCATCTCTCTACTCAGTGGCTCCGCCCTCGACTGGGCATCACCCCTATGGGAAAAATCAGATACCACGCTGTCATCCTACTCCGACTTTGTGGCTGCATTCAGACGTATCCTTGATGAGCCAGGTCGAGTGTCGTCAGCTTCTTCTGAGATCCTTCGGCTGCGTCAGAGGACACAAACTGTCGGCCAGTATTTAGTCCAATTTCAAATTCTGGCTTCAGAACTTTCCTGGAACGATGGCGATCTTTACGCAGCCTTCTGGGGTGGCTTATCCGGACGAATCAAGGATGAGCTCGCTACTAGAGACTTGCCTCCAACATTAAATGAGCTCATATCGCTCTGCACTAAAGTCGATCTGCGGTTCCGTGAAAGGGCAGTTGAGCAAGGAAGATTCACGTTTCCTAAGACATCTATTGCTTCCATTCCTCGTCAGTCATTTCTGCCTAGGGAGGAACCTATTCAGATAGGTCACTCACGATTGTCTCCAGCAGAGTGTAGAAGATGCCTATCTAATCGTCTTTGCCTGTATTGTGCTGCACCTTCCCACCTCATTAACGCCTGTCCTGAGCGTCTGGAAAAATTCCAAGTCCTAGCCCGCCAGGGAGAAGAACGGCTAGAGTAACGAACTTCTCTCCATCTTCAAGTGACTGCAACCTCTCAGTTTCTCTTCAAGTGGCTCAGTGTACCAAGAATCTTATTGCCTTGTTGGATTATGGAGCAGCTGGGAACTTTATAACTGAGAGGTTTGTTAAGCAGTGGTCTCTACCCACTGAGAGACTGTCATCTCCTATATCTTTAACTGCAGTGGATGGCAGTAAGATTCCTGATGCGGTGATTACCTCCAAGACCCTACCTATCCATCTGAAGGTAGAGGTTCTGCATATTGAACTGATTTCCTTCATGGTAATCCCAAAGGCCACTCATCCTGTGGTTCTAGGCCTCCATGGCTTCGTTTGCATAATCCCCAAGTTGATTGGAAGACGACCCATATCCTGGCATGGGGTCCTTCCTGTTCCAAGACATGTTTACATAAAGTGCTTCCAGTTTGCAAATCCTCCTCTAAGTCTCCTGATGTTCCACCTTCTCCATATCAGGATTTCACCGATTTTTTCAGCAAGTCTTCAGCCGATATTCTTCCTCCCCATAGAGAATGGGACAGTCCTATCGATCTCATTCCAGGGAAAACTCCTCCTCGTGGACGCACATATCCATTGTCGTTGCCTGAGACCTACTCCATGGAGGAGTATATCCAGGAAAATCTGGCTAAAGGGTTCATCCGGCCTTCCTCTTCTCCAGCTGGCGCAGGCTGCTTCTTCGTAAAGAAGAAAGATGGCGGCCTGCAGCCTTGTATTGACTACGAGGGTCTGAATGACATCACAGTGAAAAATCGGTACCCTCTGCCGCTTATCACCGAGTTGTTTGACCGCGTCAGTGGAGCCACTATCTTCACTAAGTTAGACCTGAGGGGTGCTTATAATCTCATCCGAATCTGGAAGGGTGACAAGTGCAAGACCGCTTTTAACACCCGTGACGGACATTACGAGTACCTCATCATGCCTTTCGGACTCAGCAATGCTCCAGCGGTATTCCAACACTTCGTGAATGAAATCTTCAGAGACATCCTGTATCGTCATGTTGTGGTTTATCTCGATGATATCCTTATCTTCGCAAATAATCTGGAGGAACATTGGTTCTGGGTGAAAGAAGTTTTGTCCCGTCTTCGTACCAATCATTTGTATTGCAAACTGGAAAAGTGCGTTTTTGAAGTTAAATCCATCCCGTTCCTGGGGTATATTGTATCCGGTTCCGGTCTTGAGATGGACCCTGAGAAGCTTCAAGCAATCCAAGATTGTCTGATTCCTGTAACCCTCAAGGGCATCCAGAGATTCCTAGGGTTTGCCAATTACTACAGAAAATTTATTCAAGACTTTTCCGCCATTGTAGCGCCTATTACGGCTCTTACCAAAAAGGGTGCCAACCCTTCCAAATGGTCAGAAGAAGCTACCCAAGCCTTTCATTTGTTGAAACAAAGATTCATCTCTGCTCCGGTTTTTAAACAGCCAGGTACCAGTCTTCCCTTCATCCTTGAGGTGGATGCCTCTTCCGTTGGAGTGGGTGCTGTACTGTCTCAAAGAGCGAACGATGGTCATCTACATCCTTGTGGCTTCTTCTCACGAAAGTTCTCTCCTGCCGAGCGTAACTACGCCATTGGCGATCAAGAACTTTTGGCGATCAAGCTCGCTTTGGAAGAGTGGAGATACTTATTAGAAGGAGCTTCTCATACCATCACAATTATGACGGATCACAAGAATCTCCTGTATCTAAAAGGCGCTCAATGTCTTAACCCTCGCCAAGCCAGGTGGGCACTATTTTTCTCCAGATTTGAATTCAAATTACAGTTTTGTCCAGGGTCACAGAATCGCAAGGCTGATGCTCTTTCCCACTCCTGGGAGCAAGAAAATGAGTCTGAGTCTACTGACAAGCATTATATAATTGATCCAGTGGCTTTCTCCACAGTGAGGATGGACTCTATGCCCCCGCCAGGGAAAGGTTTCGTGAAGCCGGCTCTCAGAAGGAAGCTCTTGCATTGGGCACATTCCTCTCACTTTGCCGGACACGCAGGCATACGCAAGACCTTAGAATATGTTTCCAGATCATACTGGTGGCCGACCCTAAAAAAGGACATTGCTGAATTTGTGGCCTCCTGCCCAAAGTGTGCCCAACACAAAGTACCCCGCCAGTCACGCGCTGGGAAACTGGTTCCTTTTTCTGTCCCTCATCGCCTGTGGACTCATCTCTCGATGGATTTCGTCACGGATCTTCTTGTGTGTAACAAATTCAATACCATCTGGGTGGTAGTTGACCAGTTCACCAAGATGACTCATTTCATCCCTCTCACCGGTCTCCCGTCAGCTTCCAAGTTGGCACAAGTCTTCATTCAAGAGATCTTCAGGTTACATGGTCTCCCTGTGGAGATAATTTCCGATAGAGGTGTTCAGTTTGTGGCCAAGTTCTGCCGAAGTCTTTGTCAAGCGCTCCAAGTCAAGCTGAAATTCTCTACAGCCTATCACCCTCAAACCAATGGGCAAACTGAGAGGGTGAATCAAGACTTGGAGGCCTTCTTCCGTATCTATGTATCCTCTTCCCAGGACGATTGGGTTCAACTTCTCCCATGGGCTGAATTTTGCCACAACAACCAGTATCATTCTTCGTCTTCCTCCACGCCATTCTTCACCAATTATGGGTTTCACCCAAAAGTTCCTGAGTTCCAGCTACTTCCAGCAACATCGGTGCCTGCAGCTGACATCACGATTCGACAGTTTGCAAATAACTGGAAGAATGTTCGTGCAGCTCTTTTAAAAGCCTCCGCCAGGTACAAGAGATTTGCGGATAAGAAGCGTAGGGCAATTCCTGCCCTTGAAGTTGGTGACTGCGTTTGGCTGTCTACGAAAAATCTTCGTCTGAGGGTTCCCGGTATGAAATTCGCCCCCCGCTATATCAGACCGTTCCTGATTGAGCAAGTTGTCAATCCAGTGGCTTACAAACTTCAGCTACCTCCGTTTTTGGAAGTTCCTAAGACATTCCATGTTTCCCTCCTCAAACCTGTGATTCTGAATCGCTTTCATTCAGCGCTTCCCTCTGCTCCCAAAGTCCAGACTCCACGTGGTGTTGAGTATGAGGTCGCCAAGATCCTGGATTCTCGTGTTAGATATGGACGTCTCCAGTATCTGATAGATTGGAAGGGCTATGGTCCTAAGGAACGTTCCTGGACAAATGCATCTGATGTCCATGCCCCTAAATTAATCCAGAAATTCCATTCCAGATTTCCGCGAAAACCTAAGAAGTGTCCTGGGGCCACTCCTAAAGGGGGTGTTGCTGTCACGATCCAGGTAACTAGATGCCGTTTCCTACCTGTTAGGTGCCTCCTGAGATTGGCGCAGCGAGCCAGAGCCGGGCCATAGCTATGTTTATGGTTATTGCTTGCAGCGCTGGTTTCAGCGGCCTTCTCAGTATATGCACTTACGGAGGTGCGGCGCTCTCAGTCCCGTCGCGGCCGTCAATGCCGCGCCTGTGGTCTTCTGCTGGATGTGCGTCCTCTGTGTGCCCCAGCCGCCGCTTCCATCCCTGTGGCCGCTGTGCGCATCTGGGCGCGTGGAGTTCTGCTGCTGCGGCCTCTGCTGTCATTGTTGTTTTACACATGGTTTCAGAGTGCTTCTTTCCCCTTCAATCTCCATCAATGGGCGCAGCCATTTTGGAATTGGATCACATGTCACTATTTTCACCTATCCTCAGTGCTGCTGGAGCCAGGTCATATATGTCAGCCAATCCCTGCTATCCAGCAGGTATAAGTATCCTGTCCCAGCACCCAGAAGGTTGTCAGTGCTTTAATTGTCTCTCCAGTGATTCCAGTGTGCAGTTCACTGTGGACTCTCCTGTGGACCTTCCCTGCGGTATAGCATGACTCCCTGGTGCTTTCCCTCTGCAGTGCAGTTCCAGCTCTCCTGTGCTAAAGCTCTGTGGTGGTGCTACCTGCCTCCCTTGTTCCCGCACCCAGCGCTAGCAGAGTGTATCTCTCCGACTTTTCAGTAGCCACTCTCCAGCAGTTCTCTGTTTACCTCTCAACCAGTATTCACCCTTACTGTGGAATACAAATCCTGTGAACCCCAGTACAATTTACAGTTTACCTGCGAACCCCAGCTACGCTCTCAGTTCACCTGCGAACCCCAGCTTCATTCTAAGTTTCACCTGTGATTCCCAGCATCACCTTTAACCTCACCTGGGCTCCCAAGTATTATACAGCACTTTCACTCCAACTCCGAATTACTGGTCTCTACCAGTAGTGTTTCAGAGACTCACATTTTCACTTATTGTTTGGTTGCTTATTCTTGACTTTTATGATTTAATAAAAACCCTCAAATGCATCTCCTGTTCTCGTGGTCACGCCTTCGGGCATTTGGGTGCTACTGCTTAAGCGCATGTCTAGGAGTCCTCTCTCACCTCCTAAATTCCGGTACCCGTCAGCCCCTATAACTGAGGCTTCAGGCTACCGACACCAGCCCTCAGTTGTGACAAAGAATAAGGGATCCTCAAGCAGCGTTCGTGGACGCACTGGCAATTCCATGGAACTTTCGGCTGCCCTACGTGTTCCCTCCAGTGTCACTCCTGCCCAAGGTACTACGGAAGTTCAAACAAGAAGGAGGAATACTACTTCTAGTCGCTCCAGCGTGACCCAGATGGCATTGGTTCTCGGACCTGCAGGGTCTGTCGATAGAGCATCCACTTCTACTTCCTCAACGCGCAGACCTCCTCATTCAGGGCCCTTGTGTCTACCCGGACCTGGCCAGATTAGCTTTGATGGCATGGCTCTTGAAGCTTCACTCCTGAGGGTCAAAGGTTTCTCCGAGGCGGTTATCCAAACTATGCTAAAGGCCCACAAACCGGCTTCTGCACGGATTTGTTATAGGGTCTGGAATTCTTACTTCACCTGGTGTGCTGCTAAGAATTATGATGCTTACATGTTTAGTACTTCCAGACTTCTGGCTTTTCTGCAACAAGGCCTGGATTTAGGACTTCGTCTGGCCTCCCTCAAGGTTCACATATCTGCCTTGTCGGTGTGGTTTCAGAGGAAAATTGCGTCTATTCCTGACGTTCATACATTCACTCAGGGCGTACTGCGGATTCAGCCTCCCTATGTCCCTCCTGTGGCTCCATGGGATCTGTCTGTTGTCCTGAATGCCCTGCAAGAGTCTCCGTTTGAACCTATTGAGTCAGTGGACCTTAAATGGCTTACGGCTAAGGTCCTTTTCTTATTGGCTATTGCCTCTGCCAGAAGGGTTTCGAACATGGGCGCTTTGTCCTGTCGTCCGCCCTTTTTGATATTTCATCAAAAATTCTCCAAATTCGTCCCGGTTATTTGCCTAAGGTGGTGTCATCTTTTCACCTAAACCAGGAGATTGTGGTTCCAGCCTTCATCTCTTCTGACTTGTCCTCCAAAGAACGGTCTTTGGATGTGGTAAGGGCTCTCCATGTTTATGTGGAGAGGACTGCCTCTATCAGGAGGTCAGATACACTTTTTGTACTTTTTGGCGGGATTCCAAACACCAGTCACCCATACCCAACCCATCTCCAATATATATGTGCAATAGATTCAATAATGCACTTTGGAATTTATGGCAAAACGTGGCTGGCCTGCGAATAAGCAGTCCTTGGCCAGATGGATTAGAATAGTTATTGCACAAGCTTATGTGCAGGCTGGGCTCCCAGCTCCTGCTGCTATTAAGGCCCATTCTGCTCGGTCTGTTGGACCTTCTTAGGCGGCCCGCCGTGGCGCGTCCGCATAACAATTGTGCAAGTTGGCTACGTGGTCCTCAGTGAACATGTTCATTAGGTTCTATGCCTTTGATACTTCCGCCTCCCAAGATGCTTCCTTTGGATGCCGGGTTCTCATACCCGCTAAGGTGCGTCCCCTCCCTTTAGGGCATCCCCGATGTTTTCCTGTGGAACACAGTGTATCCCGCTGCAGAAAAGGAGATTTATGGTAGACTTACCATGGTTAAATCTCTTTCTGCGAGGTACACTGGGTTCCACAGGGCGCCCACCCTGACGCACTTAGCTTCTTTGGGTTTGTATGGCATTAGCCGCTAGTCCCTTCTCCCGTAGTGAGAACGTGGTTCTATGTGACTAGTATCTGCCTTCTCTTTTACCTGCTTCTGCATTGGACTGGTTGACTAAAACTGAGCTCACAGTGCCTGGAGGAGGGGTTATATAGAGGAGGCCCCGCAGTGCATCCTGGGACAGTCTAAAGCTTTAGCCTATTGGTGCCTCTGGGTCAATATCCATCTCTACATCCCAATGTTTTCCCTGTGGAACCCAGTATACCTTGCAAAGAGAGATTTAACCATGGTAAGTCTTCCATAAATCTCCTTTTTGTCAAATGTGGAAAGATGCATCTCCAAGAAACATCTGTATTGTCAGGGCCGGATTAACAATGGGGCGGATGGAGCTGCAGCTCCAGGCCCCCCATCAAAATAGGCCACAGGAGGATCTACTGTACTGCTGTAGACAGGAAAGTATATTCCTGTTACAGTAGCCTGCCAGCGGCTGTCCTACCGATCACCCCCTGACTGGACAAACATCGGGCATTCTGTTGCACTGTGTGAAAGAAGCTCCTCCAGGGCTCACTTCCACCTGCACGCAGCTCAGCCAGCAGCAACACACACAGTCAGAACGAGGCCACTCTCCCTCTCCCTTCTGACCAATCTCGTTCTTTTAGCCAGCTGCTCAGCCCTCCTCCTTCCTACAGTATGCTCCTCCCCTCTCCCCATCAGCTTCCTCCCCTCTTCCTCAGCTCTTCTTTCATCTCTCTCCCCTCACAGTTTCAAATGCCCCGCCCCCTCGCGGCAACCCGTCCCCCTCCCCCACCTCACCCCACCCTACCAAAACAGACACTCACAGCTCCAGACTCCAGCTGAAGAATGGAAGAAGTGGCCAAGCGTCATGACAGATACTGTTTTCTACATAAAGTTAAGTACATAACATACAAGTTATTGTAATTTTATTTCCATACGGCATTATCTATCTCTATCTGCATTACTACTCTTCTTTACTGTTTGTAACACACACACACACACTCTCCACCCATACTGTCCTCCCTTTCCATCCCTGGCCCTTCATACAGATAGAGCCACGCTAATCACGGCTCCGTCTGTGCCGGGGAGCACTCACTAATGCGCGCCAATCGCAGCGTCCATGCGTGTGTTTGTCTGTGTGTGTGTCTGTGTGTATGTATATGTATATATATAGTGCTCAGAGTGGCACTTTGAGCACTGACAGTCAAGACCCCAGCCACCACATCTTTTCCAGTTCGGCGCTATTCACGCGCCAGTTGGAGCTCTCGAACCAGCAGCCAATCAGGAGCGGCCGTGCAGCCAGTCCACGGCAGATTTGAAAATAGTGCTGGTCATAGTAGCCGCACCGAAGGCCGCCACCCACATCCTCCTTACCTGAGCCGCCACCGACAGTCTTCTCTGCGCCGCAGACGCCCACAGTCGCCTCTACACTGCCGCGGCAGAGGGCTTCCTCATCCACAGCACCAGTACTAGATAGTATAATGGCTCCTGCTATTGTGGTGCATAATGTGTATAAGGGGTAAAGGACATGCCCCCTTTTGAGTGGCCACACCCCCTTTTCCAGATGCGCGCGCATAGTTACAGCCTTCACTTTTCCATACCCCCACTTCAAATCGGCTCTACCCCAGCCCCTCTATCTGCTGCTCCTATCCTGTCCTCACCCATGCATTGGCCTACACTCCACCCTCTCCCATATTTACCCCATTTCCGTCAGCTGGCCAGGTCCTCCTAGGCTAGGTCTGTCCTGTCTCCCTATATGCATGCATGCCGGAGACAGGACACACCTTAGCTGATTAACATCATCAATAAGTGCCATTTTTATTTTATTTGTTAGATTACAGTCACATTAACAACAGTTGTTTCCCTTTATAGACTCTCACAATACACTATTATACCCCCCCCCCCCCATGCAGACCACACCCAAACAACACTGGTCACACATCCCACATCACTAGTCACACCCTCTGCGGTAGCACATAATAGGCCTTTCATAAATTTCAGCTCCAGGCCCACGTGGACCTTTATCTGGCACTGTGTATTGTGTAATATATATCTGTGTAATGGTATTAGCAAGTGTATTGTTTTTACTAATGGGTACCTATGGAAAAACATGGTTCAGTGACAGTGATCACTGATCAGAGTTAATGGCCTGGTTTTACAAGTAAGCACAATCAGGTTAAGACCCAAAGATTTGGTAAATTGGAAGCCAGAGAGGTGTCAGGCAGCACAGTCAGGGGTAATACCAGAGGTTCAGTACACTTGGAAGAAGCTACAGCACCTTAATATGTACTTTTTTTTATTTTTCATTCCTTGTTCATTTCATATCTTTTACACACATTTACACTTTTAGAATCGTAGGCTTTTTGCATTCTTTATTTTTTGTTTTAAATTAAATTTATTTTCAGTAAGGTGGAGTTTAAGACTATTTTAATGCATAGCCAATAAAATCTATTTTAATACATAATACTGACAGCGAGATCCCAGCCGTCAGAATCCTGACTTATCTCGGAGGTAAGTACTGGTCTTTGGGTTATGGTTAGGATGCGGAGGTAGGGGAGGTTAGGCCTAGGCTGTGAGGGGGAGGGGCACAGTTAGGGTTAAGTGTCTGGAGGGGAGGGTTAGGCTAAGGGTAGGGAAAATATACTATGATCCATTGAGGTTCTAACTGATAGAATCCCGCTGTCTGGATCCCGATGCCAGGATTTCTTACCCAACCCATGTCATCTATTGTTCAGGAACTTAAAGTCAAATCACTTGGTGCGGTTACACTTTACTTTTCTGTACCCATCAACTACTACAATAATACCTCATTAAGTGATGGCTGCCTACGCTAACAATATATTTTAATAACAAATCTGCGGTATATTGTTGACTATGGGGGTCATTCCGAGTTGATCGCTCGCTAGCAACTTTTTGCTGTGCTGCGATCAGATAGTCACTGCTTATGGTGGAGTGTATTTTCACTTTGCAAGTGTGCAAACGCTTTTGCAGCCGAGTGGTACAAAAATGTTGTTTGCAGTTTCTGAGTAGCTCTGGACTTACTCAGTCGCTTAGATCACTTCAGTCTTTTTGGTCCGAAATTGACATCAGACACCCGCCCTGCAAACGCTTGGACACGCCTGCGTTTTTCTAAACACTCCCAGAAAACGAGTAGTTGACACCCATAAATGCCCTCTCTCTGTCAATCACCTTGCGATCGGCTGTGCGAATGGATTCTTCGTTAAAGCCAGCACCGATCCTCTTTGTACCCGTACGACGCACCTGCGCATTTAGAGATGAGCGCCGGAAATTTTTCGGGTTTTATGTTTTGGTTTTGGGTTCGGTTCCGCGGCCGTGTTTTGGGTTCGACCGCGTTTTGGCAAAACCTCACCGAATTTTTTTTGTCGGATTCGGGTGTGTTTTGGATTCGGGTGTTTTTTTCCAAAAAACCTAAAAAACAGCTTAAATCATAGAATTTGGCGGTCATTTTGATCCCAAAGTATTATTAACCTCAAAAACCATAATTTCCACTCATTTTCAGTCTATTCTGAATACCTCACACCTCACAATATTATTTTTAGTCCTAAAATTTGCACCGAGGTCGCTGTGTGAGTAAGATAAGCGACCCTAGTGGCCGACACAAACACCGGGCCCATCTAGGAGTGGCACTGCAGTGTCACGCAGGATGGCCCTTCCAAAAAAACCTCCCCAAACAGCACATGACGCAAAGAAAAAAAGAGGCGCAATGAGGTAGCTGTGTGAGTAAGATTAGCGACCCTAGTGGCCGACACAAACACCGGGCCCATCTAGGAGTGGCACTGCAGTGTCACGCAGGATGTCCCTTCCAAAAAACCCTCCCCAAACAGCACATGACGCAAAGAAAAAAAGAGGCGCAATGAGGTAGCTGTGTGAGTAAGATAAGCGACCCTAGTGGCCGACACAAACACCGGGCCCATCTAGGAGTGGCACTGCAGTGTCACGCAGGATGTCCCTTCCAAAAAACCCTCCCCAAACAGCACATGACGCAAAGAAAAAAAGAGGCGCAATGAGGTAGCTGACTGTGTGAGTAAGATAAGCGACCCTAGTGGCCGACACAAACACCGGGCCCATCTAGGAGTGGCACTGCAGTGTCACGCAGGATGTCCCTTCCAAAAAACCCTCCCCAAACAGCACATGACGCAAAGAAAAAAAGAGGCGCAATGAGGTAGCTGACTGTGTGAGTAAGATAAGCGACCCTAGTGGCCGACACAAACACCGGGCCCATCTAGGAGTGGCACTGCAGTGTCACGCAGGATGTCCCTTCCAAAAAACCCTCCCCAAACAGCACATGACGCAAAGAAAAAGAAAAGAAAAAAGAGGTGCAAGATGGAATTGTCCTTGGGCCCTCCCACCCACCCTTATGTTGTATAAACAGGACATGCACACTTTAACCAACCCATCATTTCAGTGACAGGGTCTGCCACACGACTGTGACTGATATGACGGGTTGGTTTGGACCCCCACCAAAAAAGAAGCAATTAATCTCTCCTTGCACAAACTGGCTCTACAGAGGCAAGATGTCCACCTCATCATCATCCTCCGATATATCACCGTGTACATCCCCCTCCTCACAGATTATCAATTCGTCCCCACTGGAATCCACCATCTCAGCTCCCTGTGTACTTTGTGGAGGCAATTGCTGCTGGTCAATGTCTCCACGGAGGAATTGATTATAATTCATTTTAATGAACATCATCTTCTCCACATTTTCTGGATGTAACCTCGTACGCCGATTGCTGACAAGGTGAGCGGCGGCACTAAACACTCTTTCGGAGTACACACTTGTGGGAGGGCAACTTAGGTAGAATAAAGCCAGTTTGTGCAAGGGCCTCCAAATTGCCTCTTTTTCCTGCCATTATAAGTACGGACTGTGTGACGTGCCTACTTGGATGCGGTCACTCATATAATCCTCCACCATTCTTTCAATGGTGAGAGAATCATATGCAGTGACAGTAGACGACATGTCCGTAATCGTTGTCAGGTCCTTCAGTCCGGACCAGATGTCAGCATCAGCAGTCGCTCCAGACTGCCCTGCATCACCGCCAGCGGGTGGGCTCGGAATTCTGAGCCTTTTCCTCGCACCCCCAGTTGCGGGAGAATGTGAAGGAGGAGATGTTGTTGACAGGTCGCGTTCCGCTTGACTTGACAATTTACTCACCAGCAGGTGTTTGAACCCCAGCAGACTTGTGTCTGCCGGAAAGAGAGATCCAAGGTAGGCTTTAAATCTAGGATCGAGCACGGTGGCCAAAATGTAGTGCTCTGATTTCAACAGATTGACCACCCGTGAATCCTTGTTAAGCGAATTAAGGGCTCCATCCACAAGTCCCACATGCCTAGCGGAATCGCTCCGTGTTAGCTCCTCCTTCAATGTCTCCAGCTTCTTCTGCAAAAGCCTGATGAGGGGAATGACCTGACTCAGGCTGGCAGTGTCTGAACTGACTTCACGTGTGGCAAGTTCAAAGGGCATCAGAACCTTGCACAACGTTGAAATCATTCTCCACTGCGCTTGAGACAGGTGCATCCCACCTCCTATATCATGCTCAATTGTATAGGCTTGAATGGCCTTTTGCTGCTCCTCCAACCTCTGAAGCATATACAGGGTTGAATTCCACCTCGTTACCACTTCTTGCTTCAGATGATGGCAGGGCAGGTTCAGTAGTTTTTGGTGGTGCTCCAGTTTTCTGTACGTGGTGCCTGTACGCCGAAAGTGTCCCGCAATTCTTCTGGCCACCGACAGCATCTCTTGCACGCCCCTGTCGTTTTTTAAAAAATTCTGCACCACCAAATTCAAGGTATGTGCAAAACATGGGACGTGCTGGAATTGGCCCAGATTTAATGCACACACAATATTGCTGGCGTTGTCCGATGCCACAAATCCACAGGAGAGTCCAATTGGGGTAAGCCATTCCGCGATGATCTTCCTCAGTTGCCGTAAGAGGTTTTCAGCTGTGTGCGTATTCTGGAAACCGGTGATACAAAGCGTAGCCTGCCTAGGAAAGAGTTGGCGTTTGCGAGATGCTGCTACTGGTGCCGCCGCTGCTGTTCTTGCGGCGGGAGTCCATACATCTACCCAGTGGGCTGTCACAGTCATATAGTCCTGACCCTGCCCTGCTCCACTTGTCCACATGTCCGTGGTTAAGTGGACATTGGGTACAGCTGCATTTTTTAGGACACTGGTGACTCTTTTTCTGAGGTCTGTGTACATTTTCGGTATCGCCTGCCTAGAGAAATGGAACCTAGATGGTATTTGGTACCGGGGACACAGTACCTCCAACAAGTCTCTAGTTGGCTCTGCAGTAATGATGGATACCGGAACCACGTTTCTCACCACCCAGGATGTCAAGGCCTCAGTTGTCCGCTTTGCAGTAGGATGACTGCTGTGATATTTCATCTTCCTCGCAAAGGACTGTTGGACAGTCAATTGCTTGGTGGAAGTAGTAAAAGTGGTCTTACGACTTCCCCTCTGGGATGACCATCGACTCCCAGCAGCAACAACAGCAGCGCCAGCAGCAGTAGGCGTTACACGCAAGGATGCATCGGAGGAATCCCAGGCAGGAGAGGACTCGTCAGAATTGCCAGTGACATGGCCTGCAGGACTATTGGCATTCCTGGGGAAGGAGGAAATTGACACTGAGGGAGTTGGTGGGGTGGTTTGCGTGAGCTTGGTTACAAGAGGAAGGGATTTACTGGTCAGTGGACTGCTTCCGCTGTCGGCCCAAGTTTTTGAACTTGTCACTGACTTATTATGAATGCGCTGCAGGTGACGTATAAGGGAGGATGTTCCGAGGTGGTTAACGTCCTTACCCCTACTTATTACAGCTTGACAAAGGGAACACACGGCTTGACACCTGTTGTCCGCATTTCTGGTGAAATACTTCCACACCGAAGAGCTGATTTTTTTGGTATTTTCACCAGGCATGTCAACGGCCATATTCCTACCACGGACAACAGGTGTCTCCCCGGGTGCCTGACTTAAACAAACCACCTCACCATCAGAATCCTCCTGGTCAATTTCCTCCCCAGCGCCAGCAACACCCATATCCTCCTCATCCTGGTGTACTTCAACACTGACATCTTCAATCTGACTATCAGGAACTGGACTGCGGGTGCTCCTTCCATCACTTGCAGGGGGCGTGCAAATGGTGGAAGGCGCATGCTCTTCACGTCCAGTGTTGGGAAGGTCAGGCATCGCAACCGACACAATTGGAGTCGGACTCTCCTTGTGGATTTGGGATTTCGAAGAACGCACAGTTCTTTGCGGTGCTACTGCTTTTGCCAGCTTTAGTCTTTTCATTTTTCTAGCGAGAGGCTGAGTGCTTCCATCCTCATGTGAAGCTGAACCACTAGCCATGAACATAGGCCAGGGCCTCAGCCGTTCCTTGCCACTCCGTGTGGTAAATGGCATATTGGCAAGTTTACGCTTCTCCTCCGACAATTTTATTTTAGGTTTTGGAGTCCTTTTTTTACTGATATTTGGTGTTTTGGATTTGACATGCTCTGTACTATGACATTGGGCATCGGCCTTGGCAGACGACGTTGCTGGCATTTCATCGTCTCGGCCATGACTAGTGGCAGCAGCTTCAGCACGAGGTGGAAGTGGATCTTGATCTTTCCCTAATTTTGGAACCTCAACATTTTTGTTCTCCATATTTTAATAGGCACAACTAAAAGGCACCTCAGGTAAACAATGGAGATGGATGGATTGGATACTAGTATACAATTATGGACGGACTGCCGAGTGCCGACACAGAGGTAGCCACAGCCGTGAACTACCGCACTGTACTGTGTCTGCTGCTAATATAGACTGGTTGATAAAGAGATAGTATACTCGTAACTAGTATGTATGTATAAAGAAAGAAAAAAAAACCACGGTTAGGTGGTATATACAATTATGGACGGGCTGCCGAGTGCCGACACAGAGGTAGCCACAGCCGTGAACTACCGCACTGTACTGTGTCTGCTGCTAATATAGACTGGTTGATAAAGAGATAGTATACTCGTAACTAGTATGTATGTATAAAGAAAGGAAAAAAAAACCTCGGTTAGGTGGTATATACAATTATGGACGGGCTGCCGAGTGCCGACACAGAGGTAGCCACAGCCGTGAACTACCGCACTGTACTGTGTCTGCTGCTAATATATAGACTGGTTGATAAAGAGATAGTATACTCGTAACTAGTATGTGTGTATAAAGAAAGAAAAAAAAACCACGGTTAGGTGGTATATACAATTATGGACGGGCTGCCGAGTGCCGACACAGAGGTAGCCACAGCCGTGAACTACCGCACTGTACTGTGTCTGCTGCTAATATAGACTGGTTGATAAAGAGATAGTATACTCGTAACTAGTATGTATGTATAAAGAAAGAAAAAAAAACCACGGTTAGGTGGTATATACAATTATGGACGGGCTGCCGAGTGCCGACACAGAGGTAGCCACAGCCGTGAACTACCGCACTGTACTGGGTCTGCTGCTAATATATAGACTGGTTGATAAAGAGATAGTATACTCGTAACTAGTATGTATGTATAAAGAAAGAAAAAAAAACCACGGTTAGGTGGTATATACAATTATGGACGGGCTGCCGAGTGCCGACACAGAGGTAGCCACAGCCGTGAACTACCGCACTGTACTGTGTCTGCTGCTAATATAGACTGGTTGATAAAGAGATAGTATACTCGTAACTAGTATGTATGTATAAAGAAAGAAAAAAAAACCACGGTTAGGTGGTATATACAATTATGGACGGGCTGCCGAGTGCCGACACAGAGGTAGCCACAGCCGTGAACTACCGCACTGTACTGTGTCTGCTGCTAATATAGACTGGTTGATAAAGAGATAGTATACTCGTAACTAGTATGTATGTATAAAGAAAGAAAAAAAAACCACGGTTAGGTGGTATATACAATTATGGACGGGCTGCCGAGTGCCGACACAGAGGTAGCCACAGCCGTGAACTACCGCACTGTACTGTGTCTGCTGCTAATATAGACTGGTTGATAAAGAGATAGTATACTACTAATATTATATATACTGGTGGTCAGGTCACTGGTCACTAGTCACACTGGCAGTGGCACTCCTGCAGCAAAAGTGTGCACTGTTTAATTTTAATATAATATTATGTACTCCTGGCTCCTGCTATAACCTATAACTGGCACTGCAGTGCTCCCCAGTCTCCCCCACAATTATAAGCTGTGTGAGCTGAGCACAGTCAGATATATATATACATTGATGCAGCACACTGGGCTGAGCAGTGCACACAGATATGGTATGTGACTGAGTCACTGTGTGTATCGTTTTTTTCAGGCAGAGAACGGATATATTAAATAAAACAAACAACTGCACTGTCTGGTGGTCACTGTGGTCGTCAGTCACTAAACTCTGCACTCTCTTCTACAGTATCACAGCCTCAGGTCAATCTCTCTCTCTCTCTCTCAACCCTAATCTAAATGGAGAGGACGCCAGCCACGTCCTCTCCCTGTCAATCTCAATGCACGTGTGAAAATGGCGGCGACGCGCGGCTCCTTATATAGAATCCGAGTCTCGCGAGAATCCGACAGCGTCATGATGACGTTCGGGCGCGCTCGGGTTAACCGAGCAAGGCGGGAGGATCCGAGTCTGCTCGGACCCGTGAAAAAAACATGAAGTTCGTGCGGGTTCGGATTCAGAGAAACCGAACCCGCTCATCTCTACTTGCAGAGTATACGCATGCACAGTTTTGCCGAGTTTTAACCTGATCGCAGCACTGCAAAAAGTTGCTAGCGAGCGATCAACTCGGAATGACCCCCACTGTTCCCATTAAGGAAAGGAAGATGCTAATTTGTATACGTGAGTAAGTTGGGCGTAGTTAGGGCACCACTGCTAAGTACAGTGTAGGACCAGTGCATACTGAATACGAGATTTGATTTTGCAAAGCCTGATTAGTGAAATTAGATAAAATAGTGGAGAAGGTATTTCATTAGTGCAGTTGCTAGATTTAGAACGTGCAGCCATTTCCACTTGCAAAAACACTTGAATTATGAAGCCGCTGTGAGATTGCAGGGGTTGGATTTCATCCTATACACTTTATGGGTTGTTAAATTTCAGTTGGACTAAACCGTGTAGAACATTTTGAGGCACACTTTGCCCAGTGTAAACATAATCTCAAACATATTGAAAGTTGTACATACTGTATAATAAGGCAGTCCCAATGGCAAACTCAATAATTGAAGATATAGATTGGGATCAACTGAGCATCACTTTAGGAAAGAATTTCAAATTTTGATTTTGAAAGGTAGGAATCTAGGACATTTTTACTTCTGCTCAGTGTGTCTGCAAATTGTTCTACATTACTGTAACCTCTAATGCACTTCACGTTTCCTGATTCATAAGCTTTCTCATAATTCAGCTTCACATGTTGTAGGTCACAACTTTGGAATTGTCTGCAGATGTCCAGATTTCCTGACCCCTGACCATTTGTGCTGTTATTTCCTTAGTGTTTGTGTACAATGTAAAACGCGTTACTTTGAATGCTTTCATTTCTTGTCGAGTTCTGTAAGTTCAAAGGGAACTTGGGATGTTATTTTATAAGCCTCTGTTTTATATGGTTACGTATTTTCGGTTTCACCTCCTATTGTTTAAGAATAGTATCCTTTGATATGTAGGTGTTTGCTGAAAAGAAAGTTTTGTTTGAATAAGGATAGCAAGAGTACGGACTATGGGGGTAATTCTGAGTTGATCGCAGCAGGATTTTTGTTAGCAGTTTGGCAAAACCATGTGCACTGCAGGGGAGGCAGATATAACGTGCAGAAAGAGTTAGATTTGGGTGGGTTATTTTATTTCTGTGCAGGGTAAATACTGGCTGCTTTATTTTTACACTGCAAATTAGATTGCAGATTGAACACACCACACCCAAATCTAACTCTCTCTGCACATGTTAAATCTGCCTCCCTTGCAGTGCACATGGTTTTGCCCAACTGCTAAAAACATTCCTGCTGTGATCAACTTGGAATTACCCCCTATGGGGATAATTCTTAGTTGATTACAACAGCAAGTTTGTTAGCAATTGGGCAAAACCATGTGCACTGCAGGGGGGGTAGATATAACATTTGCAGCGAGAGTTAGATTTAGGTGGTTTATTTTGTTTCTGTGCAGGTTAACTACTGGCTACTTTATTTTTACACTGCAATTTAGATTTCAGTTTGAATACACCCCACCCAAATCTAACTCTCTCTGCACATGTTATATCTGGCCCCCCTGCGGTGCACATGGTTTTGCCCAACTGCTAACAAATTTGCTGCTGCGATCAACTCAGAATTAGGCCCTTTATGTTCCTTTGAACAATCAATAAACGCAAAATACAACTTGTCCCAATATAAAAGCTCATTAGGAAACATTCACAAAGGTATGTGGTTGCTGTCAATAACCTGTTGACAGGTCACCTCAATATGACATATTTTGTAGTTGTCTCACAGAATCCCGGTTAAAATTAACGGCACATGTGGGTTCTTAGCTGGCCCCGTGCACAATGGCCCTCATTCAGATCCCGAGAGATCTGCGCCCCATGCCACAAAGTACCCCGGTTCAAGCGCATGTGCAGGATTTGTTCTGCGTATGTGTGATGGGGTCCTGCGACGACGGATGAAGTCTGGCATTAGACTGTCAGTGATTGACAGTATATTGCCGTATGGGGGTTTTGAGAGGGAGCAGCGCCGGGCTCCGTTTCTCAAAAAGGAGGCGTGTCACTGCAGTTGCAGGGGAGGGATGAGTCCAGGATATCCGTCCATAGATGGAGATTTCCTGTCATCTTGGTACAGTCCTCCTGCAACGGCCGGCTTGCCCCCGTGGGTCTTGCTGCCGGCCAATGGTGTTGCAGATGTTCAGATGCTACAGTATGTCCTAAGATGGATCAGTAATGCAGCAGAAGACGTGATTCTCCCTGATGCATTACCATATTAGTGCCATCGCTGCTTCTTCTATGTAAGCAGCAGCGATAACTCCTCCAACCACATCTGAATGAGGGCCTGCATCACATGTAATTACCTCTCATGTCCGTTATGGGCCTGATTCTGAGTGTCATACAGCAGTGTCTGTGACTTGGTGCAGATTCCACTACAAAGCCCTCCGCTGATGTACATCCATGCATTCCAATGTGCAAGGACTGAGATGCCCAGCACTGCACGGTGCACCATCGAAACTTACACCAGCCCTATGGAAGGTGCAGATTTTTCAGCTGAGTATGGCCTCTAGGTTTAGCGATTAAGCGTCTGTTTATGCAGTCACATCAGGAATAGGCTGCAACACTCCGATAACTCACCCATAAGACCGGTCATCTCCGTGTGTCTGATTAGCCTCTCCCCCCCCCCCCTGTCACCGCCCAGGAACGCCCTATACATTACCAATGTTTCTATGTGCATGCATCTGAAATCGCAACTGTGACTCTGTATGAATACAGTCGTTATACATGCAAATTAGACATATACATAACAAAAAAAAGGGCACAACTAAGGGGTGTATTAAATACTTGTCGGAAAGACGGCAGTTTCCGACAGGTTTAGGTCGGAGGGGGTTCCGACCTATTCAATGCCGGCTGATTCTTTCCGACAGGTTGGGAATTCCTGACTTGTCGGAATCAACGTTGGCTATCAGAAGTGCTGCCACACCCGGCAGGTTTTAGCCCCTTTTCTGACAATGTTAATCTGACTTTAAAGAAAGTCGGATTGCCATTGTTGGGAACAGGCCAGACCGTTCTGGAAATACTGGAAAGGATCCGACAGGTATTGAATACACCACTAAGTGACATTGACATAGTACGTGGCTAATAATCAGGCTCTGTGTTTTATTGTGTTTATGTGATCACATACAGTAGCAGTCAGAAGATGTCTTTAATCGTCCTGGGTGATGTGACATGCTAAGGACATTGTTTGAAAATATCGATATTTAGAGTCTGATCTTGGTGTGTTTTCCAATCAATACACCAATTGTGATATATCATCTGGATAATTTTTTTGCCCTGTTTGTACTGCTATGTTCTGTCAATTAAAAGAGTCTGCATTGAGCATGTGCAGAGGGGTCTCATGGGGACACCAAGCCGATAGTAGGTCTGAATCCAGAAAGATTCAAGCCATATCCACTGAGGCAGAAGGCCAAGGCCATTGGCTCATTATGGTGGTCCCAAGTCTTGACGGACTCAGGCCCCACCAGGCAAATTGTCGTGATCTGGCAGTGGCCATGTGCCCATTGTCAATGCTATCCCATCGCCGCCACACAAGCCCAATGGCGGGCGTGAATCCGAAGAGATTCTTGTCCCTCAAATCACAGTGCTGTATTTCAGAAAAGGCAGTGAGTGAGTCAATCACGGCTTGCCACAGCACCTATCCAAATTGGCCACCCCCTGGCACTCAGCTTATATAATGCAGCACGAGGCAGCAGGGCTTAGTCTGATGACGGCGAAGGAGCAAGGATGAGCTCCTGAAGACTGAAGTAGCTATAAGAAGCGCAGATGATGGCGGAAGCCCTGGGCTAACAACAGCCTTTGTAAAAGAGCTTAATCAGTCTGTCACTACCCAGGTGAAGCTCAAAAACCGGTCGGCTATCAAGGTGACAAGAGTTTGTTATCGCTAACCCCAATTTCTATCAGCTGCACTCTGGTGCCTGTGTGTCAATGATGACCATGCTTTGGGGCCATCCGGACTTAGCACGTCTACCTTCCTTTGTAGGGCCCGGGATTTTCCTTTGCACTGCCCATGTCTGACCTGCGTTCCAAGACTGTCAATCAGTGCATCATCGGCAGCCTGAAAGTAAGCATGAGTGGCGTGAAGTAAGTGCCTGACTACACCTGCATGGCAGCAAGCTCTTCACACACACACACACACACACACACACACACACGATATAGGCTCTCCAATTATCCATCCCAAGGTATTTCTCCAGTGCGACACTCCATGTTGTATAATCACACCAGCCTCTGATGGGGCGGCATGCACACTATAGCCGGAATCCAAATTCAGAAATGTTGGGAGGAATGATAAACAGGCGGGTTAATCTGTTTGTCAGGATCAGAAATTCTCCAACTTCTTATGATAGATGGAAATCCTCAAACACAACATAATGGGGGTAAACTTTGGCTGGAGTTGAGAAACACTGGTTTAAAAAATGAAAGAAAATTCCTTCCATAGAGTTAGAGATGTCTGCAGTGCACAGAAAGCCCTTCATGAGCAGCCGTATTGCTGTACTGACTGTTTTGACAAGCAATTACATATACTTTGGATAAATGTTGCTAGGCGTTTGCAAACAAATCTTCACTTCCATTTATTCAAAGCATTTAAGCCTCTTGATTCTGCCTATCTATCCATCTAGCTATCTAATAATATTTGTGATAGGTTATTGCTAAACCTCATTTCAATTGGATAATTCAACAGCTGTGATTTACGGTATCCTGATGGAAGATAGACCGTCAATAGCTTTGCACCAGATGGTCAACAGTCAAAAGGTCGATTACTAAATGGTCAACATGGACTTAGGCCGACATGGTCAAAAGGTTGACACGCAACTTATCGACACATGAATCTTCATGATTGTTAGGCACAAGGGGGAGGGTTAAGGTTAATATAAATATTTAAAATGGCGACCTTTTCTGTGTCGACCATTTGCATGTCAACCTTTTGATCTTGTCAACCGGAGTTCATGTTGACCATTTAATTGTCAACCTTTTGACCCTGTCAACCTATTGGTTGTGCACCATCTGGTGTCATCTTACTGACTATCTAATGACTGTCGATCTTTTAATCCAGACCTGTAATTTAAAATCAAATATAGAAACATCATATCTATTAGAAAAAACAGAACTTCTCAGTGAGGGAATATAGCGTTGTATTGTGTTAAGGCCCCCATACATCTGTCATCTGACCACAATTACCCACTTCGACCAGAACCATTGATGCGCCATCAGAACTGCCGATCAGTGGCCATCGATTATAGGCAATCCGTCTGGGAAATTCTTCATGTTAAAAATCCCTGGTATGCTGATCACAATCATTTTTTAGTCAGAATCAGTTACCGAGATTTTTAAACCTGTTTAATATTACCAATTCTCCGATCCGGTGTTGGGGGATTGGAAAGTTGCGAAAATCTATTTCAGATGTATGGGGAGTAGATAAAGTCAACCTTTCTGTCAAACTTGACAGGTACCACACCCACTTCTCCTAGGACCCGCCCCCTTTTAATATTAAATGATAGTGTTTTATATCGCTTAATATAAAATTTTATATAAATTGATAGTGTTCGATATTAAACCGTATTAAAAATGATTGCGTAACACCAGTCACAGAGTGTCGCGCAACACCAGTCGCAGAATGTCACGCAACGCGGCGCGTCAAATCAGGCGGATGAAAGATGCATATTACACAGTGTTAAAACCAGGTAGTTTTAGCGGCATTGATAAATATTATGGGTCGGTTAAAAATAAATTTAAAAGATCCGACGTAAGAAAGTGGTTACAAGAACAAGACGCATACACGCTGCACAAGCCAGCAAGAAAAAACTATAAAAGGAACATGATTTGTGTATCGGGTATAAACCAACAGTGGCAATGCGATTTGGTCTCGCTGATAGATTTGTCAAAATACAACGATGGCGTTAAATACATATTAACAATCATCGATATATTCAGTAAGAGGGTGTGGGGTGAAAGTCTGACCGCTAAGAATGCAGCAACGGTCGCTAATGCTTTTGAAAAAATATTCCAGCGCGGCGATGTGCCGTTGAAGCTACAAACCGATAATGGTAAAGAGTTTCTAAACAGAAGCCTAAAAAAGGTGTTAGAAAAATACGGTATAAAGCATTTCACGACCAATAACGATGTGAAAGCGGCTGTTATAGAGCGCTTCAATAGGACTTTAAAAACACGCATGTGGCGCTATTTCACGGCAAATAATACCTACAGATATATAGACGTTTTACAAGACTTCATACGCAGCTATAATAACACATACCATAGAACGATTAAGTGCGCTCCAAACGATGTGAATGACTCTAACGCATTGAGTGTCTTCAAAACGACCTACGGTGATTACTTTAGAAGTAAGAAAGCCCCAGTTTGTTTAGGAATCGGTGACCACATCCGTATTTCTAAATATAAGGACATATTTCAGAAAGGTTACGAACAGAGCTTTTCTGAGGAGATTTTTGTTGTACATAGTGTGAACACTAAAGGGATTAAACCGCTTTATAAGTTGGCAGATCTGTACGGTGAAGTTATAACAGGTAGTTTTTACCCCGAAGAGCTTCAAAGCATACCAAAAAACTATAACAGAGTTTACAAAGTGGAAAAGATTTTAAAAAATAAGACGGACAGAGGCCGTAAATACGCGTTAGTCAAGTGGCGCGGGTACCCCGCAAAATTTAACAGTTGGGTCGCAGCATCAGTGATAAAAGACATATAAAGATCATCAGGATCTAACAAGACGTGCGATGGATGACAAGTCGTTCTACATAACCTTACCCAGCAACGCATCGGCTGTTACCTTCCCGCAAAATAAGATTTCTAACTATACGACAAAGTTGGCTAAACCGATAGACTTAAATGGCGAATGGGAAGTGGCACTTACTGAGATACAATACCCGCATACGTGGAATACATTGGATTTACAAGATTGTAGACTGCACTTCAGACGTCGCAAAACTGAATTTTATTAACTAAGCAGAATGGTCGCTGTTAAAAATTATGGCGATCCGGGACTCTATGCGCAATATTATAAATCTCAAGCCGGTAATGGATTACCAGGTTTTCACGGCAGCGCATACATGTACGGCTGCGGTTTAGGCGGTATTTTTCGAAGTCTTTTCAGAAAAGCTGTTCCTCTTTTCCGGAGAGGTTTAGAGTTGGCTAAACCGCATATGAAGACAGCGGTTCGTAATATAGCGAAAGATGTTATCGGGCAAGCCACAACGGCCGTTGTGAATAAGATACACGAGGCGAACCAAGCAAAGCAAGACGGTTCAGGACTAATATATACAAGAAAAGGCGTGTCTAAAAGAAAACGGAAGCGTATGATAACGCTTCCGCCTTGGGACATACCCTTTTTAAATAAAAAACAGAGACGACGCAACTCAAAGAAGAAGAGAAAGCCGAAGAGTGCCGCTGGTGATATTTTTTAAACATGTCTTTCATACACCACGAATCCGTTGAATGTGCAAAAACAGAGCTGGATCTTTTTGACGTGCCCCCGACACAAACTAGCATAGAGAAAAGTCTATACGTCGAAGTTCAACCTTTAGCGGCGTTATCCGACACAGCTCCGCTTGAGTTTTATATAGCAGCCAGCGGTGAACACTACTACGATCTGAACAATACGCTGTTGTACGTGACATGTAAGATCGTACGAACCGATAACACGCCGATACCGCAAGGTGCGCGGGTCGCGCTTATTAATTACCCAATAGCGACTTTATTCAACCAAGTGGATGTAACTTTGGGCGACAGGCTCATATCACAATCCAACAATCTTTACGCATACCGCGCGTACATTGAGACTATATTAAATTACAGCTCGGACGCATTATCAACAAAACACACAACAGGACTATTTTACAAAGATGTGGATGGTGAATTTAACAACACGGCGCTGGACGGCCCGAATACGGGATTCAAAAAACGAGCAGGCGCAACAGCGCAGAGTCGCACTGTTGAACTGCTAGGACCGCTTCACTGCGACCTTTTCCATCAACATAAACTAATTTTAAACGCCGTTGATCTGAAGATTAAACTAACCAGAAACAAAGACGCATTCTGCTTAATGTCGTCTGAGGCGGATGCCTTTAAAATACAGATCACAGCTGCATCCCTGTTCGTGAAAAGAGTTCAGGTCTCACCGGCCGTGCGGATTGGGCACGCGCAGGCTCTGTTAAACGGTAACGCGAAATACGCGATTGACCGCGTTGGGATGAAAATCTACAGCGTACCAACAGGCAGTAGAGTATTTAATCTAGAAAATTTATTTTTAGGTCAAGTGCCGAAAACAGTTATAGCCGGTTTCGTGGATAACGAATCATTTTCAGGAATCCATAACCGGAACCCCCTGTGCTTTGAACATAAAAATGTAAGTTTTGCGTCCCTTTATCTGGATGGAACGCCGCACCCCGCCAAGCCATTTCAACCCGACTTTGAAAGCGGTAATGCTGTAAGAGAGTATATGTCACTCATACAGATCACAAATAAGCAGAAATCTGACAATGGTATACTGATTGACCGCGAAGAGTACCTCAGGGGCTACACGCTATTTGCTTTTGACCTTTCACCAGAACAGGAGTGTGGAGAACACCTTTCCCTGATAAGAACAGGCAATCTACGTGCCGAATTCCGCTTTGCAGAAGCGTTGGACCGGACAGTCAATGTGATAATATACGCTCTATTTGATAACATCATCGAGATTAATCAAAGGCGCGATGTGCTGTACGATTATCTATAAATGAAATAAACTAACACTACGCTGCTGAAAAAATGAACACATTACAGATAAACTGTATTCTGTACGCCGTGCAAAGCACAAGGCATGTTTTTAAAGGAACGTATCCGTGCGATATGTTACCGGTCAGTAAACTGTTGCAATATCCCTGCGCGTTTGTAATCAATACGCATAGCAGCGGGCAGCCGGGTGAGCACTGGTTGGCCGCTTATTTTAACGAACAACGTGAATGTTACTTTTTTGATTCTTACGGGTTAGCCCCTGACAGCCCCCTATTCCCAAAGGCAATAATACATTTTTTAAACTTGAATTCAAAAAGTGTTTATCACCAAAATATGCAGTTGCAAAATTTTAACAGTACCGTTTGCGGTCAATATTGCATATACTTTATATTTTACATGTGTAAAAAATACAAATATGTGGATGTACTGGCCCGTTTTAGTGATGACACAAAACGTAATGATTGTTTTGTTTCAAATTTTGTAAGACGACTACCAAGAAGCCATTGTCTGAATCATTATGCATATAGATATATACAGAATTGTGTAACTTGTAACCAGCGTTGTGCGTGAAACGTTTTATGTACAACGTGTCATAACTTGACACGTTGTACATAAAACGTTTCACGCACAACGCTGTGTGTGAAGCGTGTTACGCACAACGTTGTATTGTTTGTGTAACTTGTAATCAACATTCTGTTTGATACGTTTTATGTACAACGCATCATATCTATGATGTTTTTCTAATAAACAACGTTGTTTATTAAACTTTATATCGTGTGCTTGAAATTTCTTCCGTTTACAGCAATAGAAACAAAGAACAAAACGTTGTTTTATAAAGCATAAGCATATTTTATTGATATATGTATATATATATATATATATAACACGGTAAAGATGCATTTAAAACATTACATAAAATATTATTGACATAAGTTAAACATTGTGGCGCAAAATACCAACACAAAATACAGTGTATAAAAATAATATAAATTAGTTATATGTTATAGTTTCAGCCACTGTGAATCCTGAAATAGATTTACGGATCTTTTCCTAGGCAGTAAGTAACCGTGCGGTGTTGTTAAACCTGGGGGACTTAAAACATTTATTCGCCCTTTGTTAAGGGTTTGTAACGACATGGGCGATGTCACAATATGACCATTTCTTAGAAGCAAGGGTTCATCACACATGTCACTAATTTAAAAGGTCATTTTAAATGTCACAGAAACCCCTCAGAAGCACGATGTACAATTTGACCATGACCATTTCTTAGAAGCAAGGGTTCATCACACATGTCACTAATTTAAAAGGTCATTTTAAATGTCACAGAAACCCCTCAGAAGCACGATGTACAATTTGACCATGACCATTTCTTAGAAGCAAGGGTTCATCACACATGTCACTAATTTAAAAGGTCATTTTAAATGTCACAGAAACCCCTCAGAAGCACGATGTACAATTTGACCATGACCATTTTCGATTGTTATCTCTGTAGAGGAACATTAGCAACACCTACAGGGTTATGTGTTGACTCAAATCGGATTTTTCCATCTTTTGGATTAATTACATACCATAATGAGATATCATGGTGATGGTTCCTAAAGCTATACACAGAATGCATTTATATTGCCTGTGCGCCTTATACACACAACCTGAAAGTAATTTTAGACAATATTTTTTGTAATTTTAGCTACAAATCAGTAAGCCAGTGTATATTTATGGAATCATAAAATAATTTTGTATTCATGTACAAAGACAATATTTTTTGTAATTTTAGCTACAAATCAGTAAGCCAGTGTATATTTATGGAATCATAAAATAATTTTGTATTCATGTACAAAGACAATATTTTTTGTAATTTTAGCTACAAATCAGTAAGCCAGTGTATATTTATGGAATCATAAAATAATTTTGTATTCATGTACATTAGTTCATAAGAACTTCTGTATAATGCTTTTTATGAATTAATTTTATTATTAAATAATTTATGAGCTTTTTATGAGCCTCATATTCTACAGTATAAGATATACCCATTTGGAATGACTTCCATTCAATCTATACAAGTAGTTTAGACCACTCAGGATTTTTATTTTTTATTTTTTTATTTATTTTTTTCTTCTTCTGTATATATAATATAAATGTATTTGGTATGCGTTTGATGCGCTGTGTATGACATTTAAGAAACAGCTAAAAGATTATATCTTTATTGTAACTGAAAATAATTATCACAATTACTAAATTATAGACTAGAGTTTATATATTTAAAAGTCCCGCCCCAAGCATCTTGGAAATGTGGGACGGCGTACCACAGGTTGGTGGGGGCCATATGGCTCACAGCCATTGCTATAAGAACAGGCCACATCACTGATGTGCACTGAGAAGAAATTTCAACTGAAGCTGCACCGCTATACACACTTGAAGTTATAATGGTAAGTGTTGTTATTATTATTATTATTATTATTATTATTATCATAATTATTATTATTATTATTATTATTATTATTATATTTATACATATTGCATTTTTTTTATTTTTTATTTTTTTATTTATTTTTATTTATTTTTATTTTACAAATATGGCTCTGAAGGCTGTTTAAATATGTGGTCTCTATGCCACGATATACACACTGTTACACGATTCTGCCCTGCCATTGCATCCTTTGTTTTTAGGCATACATGTATAATATGTTAATATTTCAAACCTATTGGACAGTTGCAAAGCGCAGTATGAACTCATATGTGAAATGCTACGTTTTTACTACTTCTTTTTGTGGGTATACCCACATTGATGTTGCTGTTTAGCGATGCATTGTAACACATAGAACATATAGCTTTTAATTAATGTGACTGTCTGAAGGTTATTTAAATATGTGGTAATAGCGACATCTAGTGGTTCATTTTGGGAATGCGCCGCCGGCTTTTAATAATGTGACTGTCTGATGGTTATTTAAATATGTGGTAATAGCGACATCTAGTGGTTCATTTTGGGAATGCGCCGCCGGCTTTTAATAATGTGGCTGTCTGAAGGTTATTTAAATATGTGGTAATAGCGACATCTAGTGGTTCATTTTGGGAATGCGCCAACACATTATTTCAACTAATTCGTTTGATAGATATTAACCGTCTCTCATTTTCATTATTGTTTCAGAGACAGACAATGCAGAACATCAACAGCAAAAACGCTTTCATGGTTAGAAACAGACCTTCTTCTGATGATGATGATGCTTTGCCAAGTTATCAAACCTCTCAAAGTAAGCTATGTCTATAAATGACATTGACGCGTTTTTATTTATATTTCAAGTTTAAATAGTATGAAATTATAGTCAAGGTCTACAATTTGTTCATTTTTAAAAGTTTAAATAGTATGAACGTACAACAGTCTGGATACATTGATAAGTAATTATTAAATAGTAATTATTAAATAATTATTATTTTCTCATTTTTATTTCCCCCGATTTGACAGTAATCACAAATACAGAGAATTTCGATTTGTCTGTTGATAGTCCCTTTGGCTTAGACTTCAGCGCTATACCGGATTTTAATAATATTTTGGAATTGGCGCCAGATTGTGAGTAACATGATATCTTTATTTATTTTTTATTTTATTTTATTTTTTTATTCATTTATTTATTTTTCCACGGCTAAAGAATTAAAAATAAACCTTGTACAGTTGTGCTGATTTGTTGTCAACTGTACACACTTTATATTCTCAGTAATGAATCGCTTTTTCATGTTATTCTAATTTTATACCGTATGTAATTTTTTTTTTTTTTTTCATTTTTTCACCGGCTAAAGATGCCACAAAAATGGATGATGCGACGGCTGATGGTATTCTACGGGATATATTGAACAAACCTGATTATTGTCACAACACCTCTATACAGAACAGCAATGTTGTTGATGAGCAACCGTTTTTCCCACACGCGACAGGGGGTCGTGCTAAAACATTCGAATATAAAGCAGGTGTGTAATCAAGCACTGTTATATGGTATATTGTTATGCGTTGATTTAAATGCTGATTTTCAGGCAGCGTCGTTTATATTTATTTTATAATATATGTATTACAGATGACGCTGTAGCAATGCGATATGCGCCGACGATACCAACAGGCAGTGATACAGTAGCGCAAATACACCGTCTTAGTACAAGCGGGAAAATATCAAAACGCACAACCGCCGCTGAAACGGAAAGCCATCAATTCGCAGCAGCAGGTGTGTAATCAAACACTGTTATATGGTATATTGTTATGCGGTGATTTAAATACTGATTTACATGCAGAGTCGTTTATATTTATTTTATAATATATGTATTACAGATGACGCTGTAGCAAGACGCTATGCTCCTTTGATACCAACAGTCAGTGATACATGCGCGCAGATACACAGGCCTAGTACAAGCGGGAAAATATCAAAACGCACAACCGCCGCTGAAGCGGAGAACCATCAATTCGTAACGCCGGCAATTGTACATAAGGGCGTTGCTAGGTCATGCGTATGCGGGTATTGTATCTCAGTAAGTGCCACTTCCCATTCGCCATTTAAGTCTATCGGTTTAGCCAACTTTGTCGTATAGTTAGAAATCTTATTTTGCGGGAAGGTAACAGCCGATGCGTTGCTGGGTAAGGTTATGTAGAACGACTTGTCATCCATCGCACGTCTTGTTAGATCCTGATGATCTTTATATGTCTTTTATCACCGATGCTGCGACCCAACTGTTAAATTTTGCGGGGTACCCGCGCCACTTGACTAACGCGTATTTACGGCCTCTGTCCGTCTTATTTTTTAAAATCTTTTCCACTTTGTAAACTCTGTTATAGTTTTTTGGTATGCTTTGAAGCTCTTCGGGGTAAAAACTACCTGTTATAACTTCACCGTACAGATCTGCCAACTTATAAAGCGGTTTAATCCCTTTAGTGTTCACACTATGTACAACAAAAATCTCCTCAGAAAAGCTCTGTTCGTAACCTTTCTGAAATATGTCCTTATATTTAGAAATACGGACGTGGTCACCGATTCCTAAACAAACTGGGGCTTTCTTACTTCTAAAGTAATCACCGTAGGTCGTTTTGAAGACACTCAATGCGTTAGAGTCATTCACATCGTTTGGAGCGCACTTAATCGTTCTATGGTATGTGTTATTATAGCTGCGTATGAAGTCTTGTAAAACGTCTATATATCTGTAGGTATTCTTTGCCGTGAAATAGCGCCACATGCGTGTTTTTAAAGTCCTATTGAAGCGCTCTATAACAGCCGCTTTCACATCGTTATTGGTCGTGAAATGCTTTATACCGTATTTTTCTAACACCTTTTTTAGGCTTCTGTTTAGAAACTCTTTACCATTATCGGTTTGTAGCTTCAACGGCACATCGCCGCGCTGGAATATTTTTTCAAAAGCATTAGCGACCGTTGCTGCATTCTTAGCGGTCAGACTTTCACCCCACACCCTCTTACTGAATATATCGATGATTGTTAATATGTATTTAACGCCATCGTTGTATTTTGACAAATCTATCAGCGAGACCAAATCGCATTGCCACTGTTGGTTTATACCCGATACACAAATCATGTTCCTTTTATAGTTTTTTCTTGCTGGCTTGTGCAGCGTGTATGCGTCTTGTTCTTGTAACCACTTTCTTACGTCGGATCTTTTAAATTTATTTTTAACCGACCCATAATATTTATCAATGCCGCTAAAACTACCTGGTTTTAACACTGTGTAATATGCATCTTTCATCCGCCTGATTTGACGCGCCGCGTTGCGTGACATTCTGCGACTGGTGTTGCGCGACACTCTGTGACTGGTGTTACGCAATAATTTTTAATACGGTTTAATATCGAACACTATCAATTTATATAAAATTTTATATTAAGCGATATAAAACACTATCATTTAATATTAAAAGGGGGCGGGTCCTAGGAGAAGTGGGTGTGGTACCTGTCAAGTTTGACAGAAAGGTTGACTTTATCTACTATGGGGGCCTTTAGCCATTGATAGACATGCATTACTTAACATATGGGGAGAAGGGCGGGGGATGCTTGGACTGCACACTCTAATTCCAAACATAATAAGAGATGCTATCATGATGAAATGAGTACCAAAACACCTTACTGACAGCGCCTAAATAATGGATCAGTCTACCGAAATGCAACCGCACCTGAGCGCTGCCGAAAATAGGCACTGTGCGTGTGCCTATGGATGCAGTAATTGAAAAGAAGGAAAAAAAATCGGCTGCGCTTAGGGTGCTTTACAAATGGGTATAAATCATGGAGAGTTGACAAACTTCTATGTAGAGTGGATTTATTATGATATAAAATACATCAACAACAAATAAAATAAATCATGTACAACATAATAAATAAATGACCATACTCTAAAACACCATTATATAAACACACAGTATCAATCGAGATCTATGTATAATGTTCCCCTGATTCAGGGTTAGGGATTGATACTTATTGACAATTGTCACAATGATGGAACTTAAGTAGTTACAATTTAACTCTGCAATGTATTATGGCTAGGAATAGATGGAAACAGCAAAGCTTTTTCTCCAATACTCGGAGACAGAAAGAAAGGGCCCAGCGGTCAGCAATGAAATAAATAGTATACAGTTTTACCTCTCCTATGGGCTGGTACGACCGAGCGTCCTCGGTACAGTCCTGTATTGAGCCCACCGTGTGATGTTTGAGGAGAGAGATTTTTTATGAAGAAGTATTTATCCAAAGATACTGTTTAAATTTGTAAGTCCCGGATGCAGGATAATTACCTGTGTTTTACCTAGGGCTGGTGGAAATCCTTTTAGTGCCCTGAGCATAGGTGTTAACACATCTTCCAGGACATCAAAGGATCACACGCTGTTGCCGTTAATTGCGGTGAAGATTCACAGGTGTGATACTGACCAGAGCCGTTGCACTGGTTTATATGAGACTGAAGCGCTGTCCCACGGCCAAATAGCCGTTTAGATGATGCAGGCTGGCGTTGTCTCACAACCATAGGTGTGCGCAGGGGGGGTGCCTGGTGCGCACAGGCACCCCCTAATGTCTGGCACCCCGATCTCACATGCCTGATGCAGCGATCGCCATGCAGGCTGATTACTGTCCCCTCTGCGCTGCACCCTGTCAGGACTGCATTACTGACCAGACGCCTGGGTTAATCAAGGATGCCACCGCCCACCCGTCACATGCCCACCTCTCTACTTCTATGCTATGCCAACGCCAGACACTGATGATGAGCAGCATGCAGCCAGCGTTCCTCTTAGGAAGACAAATTCAATACTGGCAGGCGACTGGCAGCAGCATTGACGCGTCACTCATTTTTCCAGCAGCAGCAGTACTAGTCTGCGACTGTTAGTGTCAGTGAGTGACTGACTTGTAAGTAAGCTGCTGCATCTTGCAGGGGAAAGAGAGGGGCAGCCAGACCAGGCTGAGGAGGAGCAGCGTAATTGCAGTGAGTGCCATCAGGGGTGTTTGTTTGGTGCGCACCACAACATCTGACAATGTATCTGCTTTATTAGGATTGGAACAAGGGTGGATATTTTATATTATGATGACCGTAAATAGATGGTGCTAGACACGCCCAAAAGGCAGTGCTAGACACACCCCTCTGACGGTGCACCCCCTAATAAAATGTGCTGCGCACGCCTATGCTCACAACCAGGTATAGCTGTAGGATGGTAATACGGGCTGTAGTTTTCCCACTGCCGGGGACGGCTGTCAAAGCTGGCGATGTCTCGCGGCTAGTTGCAGCCGTCAGATGCCGTTCAGAGATAGCAATAGCCGCCGTGCAGACTGGAGAACTCTCCACTAAGGGCAGAGTTCCTTGGAGCTGTAGTGCTGGTGAATCAGAGTCAAAAGGGGAGGAGCCTAACGCGTTTCGTCACGATTAACGTGACTTTTTCAAAGGAATACCACCTCCACTGTGTTCATCCTATATATAGCATTAATAAACATACTGCCAGGTGTGGCTAATAAAAACTAGTTAAAAACTCTGTTAAGAAGGTCAACTCTCCAATTATTTAACAGCTGAATAGCTATCAGTATATTGGTCTAAAGAGATTTGGGTGTACATATATATGTAGATGTAATTTACAAAAAGAAATTTAAAAACAATAAAATACTTTTGTAATTAGTTTACGACCAAATTCATACCGGGTAGGCAAATCTTGTAAATTCCATGTCGAGTAGTATGCTGTGGCACAGGAGATTAAGGACAACATAGATGGCAATTTTACTAAGATCACACCAGAAATGAGGTAAATCATTCATGGTATGATACGAGAGAACGCAGAAGGTATGGTTTTACACAGATCATACCAAGATTTATATTGGAATTTTTAGGTCTTACTGACATATCCTCATACGGGTTATTACCCCTCTGAGGAGAGTAATTTCTGTTATCAGGTCTCTTAGTGTAAGGGGATGCCGGTCTATGGCCAGATGTCTCATATCTCCGACCCCTAACATCATTGGATCTATTTCTATGTTGAACAGTATTTCTTCGTCTCCAATTTGATGTACTACGTTGTCTATTAGATATATATTGTTTCTTATTATATGTTCGGACTAAATCATGATTATAGTCATTGGTGTCTCTATCAAATTTCTTATTCTTACCCTCTATTATCTCCCTTTCATAAAGTTCCAATTTTCGATTTAATTTTAGATCGTTATGTTTAAACTGTGGATGTTCAATGAAACTACTTAAGAGTTTCCTTGTGTCCTCAATCTCCTGTGCCAACTGCATTGTCTTATCACTGCGATATTTAATTAATAATTCCATCAGAGAAAAGGAGCAAGTATCTAATAATGCATCCCATTTCTCCTTCAATGAAGGGTCATCAATAAAGGATAATGTCTTGAGAATTCTGAGTCCCCTTGGAATTTTTTTTGTTTTAACGTATTTTTGTAGGGTGACCATGTCCCACCAGTGGCGGGTTTCTGTTTTCATTTGGTCCTCTAATTTGTAGAAGAGCATATTAAACTCCTTCTCTTTATCATCATAAATTGCTGATGGTACTATGGTCTCAGAATTCTCAGTCAAAGTAGCCTCATATACCTTTTAGTACAAATATATCATTATATATTAAACATAATCCTTTCAGAGGTTATGACACTTTCATTCACAGTAAATACAGGATAATATTCAATCCATCCATAATTAATCTTATTTAATACATTAGGACTAGGTCATTGATTATAGCCAATGAAAATCTAATTTGTCTCTCTACTTATTATGCCATTAAATACTAAAAATCTTGGTATGATCTGTGTAAAACCATACCTTCTGCGTTCTCTCGTATCATACCATGAATGATTTACCTCATTTCTGGTGTGATCTTAGTAAAATTGCCATCTATGTTGTCCTTAATCTCCTGTGCCACAGCATACTACTCGACATGGAATTTACAAGATTTGCCTACCCGGTATGAATTTGGTCGTAAACTAATTACAAAAGTATTTTATTGTTTTTAAATTTCTTTTTGTAAATTACATCTACATATATATGTACACCCAAATCTCTTTAGACCAATATACTGATAGCTATTCAGCTGTTAAATAATTGGAGAGTTGACCTTCTTAACAGAGTTTTTAACTAGTTTTTATTAGCCACACCTGGCAGTATGTTTATTAATGCTATATATAGGATGAACACAGTGGAGGTGGTATTCCTTTGAAAAAGTCACGTTAATCGTGACGAAACGCGTTAGGCTCCTCCCCTTTTGACTCTGATTCACCAGCACTACAGCTCCAAGGAACTCTGCCCTTAGTGGAGAGTTCTCCAGTCTGCACGGCGGCTATTGCTATCTCTGAACGGCATCTGACGGCTGCAACTAGCCGCGAGACATCGCCAGCTTTGACAGCCGTCCCCGGCAGTGGGAAAACTACAGCCCGTATTACCATCCTACAGCTATACCTGGTTGTGAGACAACGCCAGCCTGCATCATCTAAACGGCTATTTGGCCGTGGGACAGCGCTTCAGTCTCATATAAACCAGTGCAACGGCTCTGGTCAGTATCACACCTGTGAATCTTCACCGCAATTAACGGCAACAGCGTGTGATCCTTTGATGTCCTGGAAGATGTGTTAACACCTATGCTCAGGGCACTAAAAGGATTTCCACCAGCCCTAGGTAAAACACAGGTAATTATCCTGCATCCGGGACTTACAAATTTAAACAGTATCTTTGGATAAATACTTCTTCATAAAAAATCTCTCTCCTCAAACATCACACGGTGGGCTCAATACAGGACTGTACCGAGGACGCTCGGTCGTACCAGCCCATAGGAGAGGTAAAACTGTATACTATTTATTTCATTGCTGACCGCTGGGCCCTTTCTTTCTGTCTCCGAGTATTGGAGAAAAAGCTTTGCTGTTTCCATCTATTCCTAGCCATAATACATTGCAGAGTTAAATTGTAACTACTTAAGTTCCATCATTGTGACAATTGTCAATAAGTATCAATCCCTAACCCTGAATCAGGGGAACATTATACATAGATCTCGATTGATACTGTGTGTTTATATAATGGTGTTTTAGAGTATAGTCATTTATTTATTATGTTGTACATGATTTATTTTATTTGTTGTTGATGTATTTTATATCATAATAAATCCACTCTACATAGAAGTTTGTCAACTCTCCATGATTTATACCCATTTGTAAAGCACCCTAAGCGCAGCCGATTTTTTTTCCTTCTTTTCATGATGAAATGAGACCTGTAGTTCCACAAATAACTAGTACTAAGCACTGCTAATAATAATTATAATAAACTGCACTCTAACAGGCAAAATGAAGGTGCCAAGCATAATTTTTGGCCAAAAATATATGGGCTCACCAACCGTGACCAGCTGACCACATCTGGTGGGTACCTAACATTAAGTCGAGTCAGCATAGGCCAACCGCCCCAAGCATCACACTAGTGAGAGGATAACGTTTTAAGTGCGAGACTAAGTATTACAATGTGTTGCCTCAAAGCAGCAAGGCCACACTAACCCAGGGGGTCCCTACGCCCCGGACTCTTCCCTAAAACTGACAAATTGTATATTGCATTACTTAAACCTGAAGAAGAGACCTACATAGTCTGGAAAGTTTTCAACTTAAAATCTATTCATTTAGCAAATAAAGGTATTTAGCTTGTACTGCACTCACTCAGGCAGGTCCCCTAAGATGGGGTGGGTACTCTTTACTCTGGCCTGCACTCAGACAGGGACAGTGAGGGGGGTACTCTTTACCTGGGCCTGCACTCAGACTGGGACGCTGAGGGGGGTACTCTTTACCCTGTCCTGCACTCAGACAGGGACTCTGGGGTGGTACTCTTTACCCGGGCCTGTTAGAGGCACCCATCCTGCCCCCATTATGGACAGTTGCGATGGCACTTTGGGCAGGGAGAGAGGAGAAACTGCTGCTGCACGTAATGTGCTGTGGGGAGAAAGTGAAAGCACTCAACCCCCCCATCTGTCTCTCTGACCAGGCACTGGCACCCCCTTCCCTGCTGTGCGTCACGCATAGTATATTTTTGAGATGATTGTAAGAAGGAATCCTGGCCACACCCACTCCCAACCCTGCACTCAGGGGATACAACTGGACTATATGTAACTTCAGACACTCTACCAGTAACTAAGGAGCATCACATCAAAGGCCTATCCTACCGCTTAAGTACTTCCCCTTCCATGAAGTAAGATTTCCATTTGATTCCTAAAATATTGCTCGGTTTATCATCTTATATGGCTCAATAATAAGGTGACTATTTATCAAAGAATATTTGTGGATACCCGATTATATTAAGTATCCTTTGGATTTATCTAGCAGCAGATATTGAAGATATCTGCTGCAGACCTCCGTTTTCGATCTCCTAAGAGGCCCCCATGCTGAATTTACCAGGATTTAGAATACAGTGGTGTTAGCCATTGTAGTTTATGGACTATGGATTACATTAGTTACCAGGAGAGGGTTCCACATGCATGGTCTGATGACAGCACATGTGCAGTAGCATGGACGGCCATGCTCATAAACTTATATGGAGGAAGACTGGTGCCCTCATTGGTAAATGAGTTCCTCCCTTCACACACAACACCTCAACATAGGCAAATGCAGGGGAAAGAGGGTTGTCCGGTTGCCTGGAAACCCCCCTCTTCTTGGCATGTGTCTCAAATTATGACAGTAATAGCAATGATATGTAATACGATTACTAGAGCATGCAGTTTAAAGGACAGAGCTGAACTGCTGTACATGCCCAGTGGTAGCAGCTTCTATCCAGTTTGCTGTGTGTGTGGTTCTGAACCCTCAATCAGTGTACTGGACCAGAGAGTAGCTACCAGGAAGAAGAAACAGGAGCCTTACCATGAGGTGGGAGAATGCGTAGAAAGTACAGTACTGGATCTGTTATGTTTATGTATTTATTATACACTGCTCAAAAAAATAAAGGGAACACTAAAATAACACATCCTAGATCTGAATGAATTAAATATTCTTATTAAATACTTTGTTCTTTACATAGTTGAATTTGCTGACAACAAAATCACACAAAAATTATCAATGGAAATCAAATTTATTAACCCATGGAGGTCTGGATTTGGAGTCACACTCAAAATTAAAGTGGAAAAACACACTACACGCTGATCCAACTTTGATGTAATGTCCTTAAAACAAGTCAAAATGAGGCTCAGTAGTGTGTGTGGCTTCCACGTATGTATGACCTCCCTACAACGCCTGGGCATGCTCCTGATGAGGTGGCGGATGGTCTCCTGAGGGATCTCCTCCCAGACCTGGACTAAAGCATCCGCCAACTCCTGGACAGTCTGTGGTGCAACGTGGCTTGCAGGAACTGCTGACACACTCCAGCAACATGAGGTCTAGCATTGTCTTGCATTAGGAGGAACCCAGGGCCAACCGCACCAGCATATGGTCTCACAAGGGGTCTGAGGATCTCATCTCGGTACCTAATGGCAGTCAGGCTACCTCTGGCGAGCACATGGAGGGCTGTGCGGCACCCCAAAGAAATGCCACCCCACACCATTACTGACCCACTGCCAAACCGGTCATTCTGGAGGATGTTGCAGGCAGCAGAACTTCTCCTTTGCGTCTCCAGACTCTGTCACGTCTGTCACATGTGCTCAGAGAGAACCTGCTTTGATCTGTGAAGAGCACAGGGCGCCAGTGGCGAATTTGCCAATCTTGGTGTTCTCTGGCAAATGCCAAATGTCCTGCACGGTGTTGGGCTGTAAGCACAACCCCCACCTGTGGATGTCGGGCCCTCATACCACCCTCATGGAGTCTGTTTCTGATCGTTTGAGTAGACACATGCACATTTGTGGCTTGCTGGAGGTCATTTTGCAGAGCTCTGGCAGTGCTCCTCCTGTTCCTCCTTGCACAAAGGTGGAGGTAGCGGTCCTGCTGCTGGGTTGTTGCCCTCCTACGGCCTGCTCAACGTCTCCTGATGTACTGGCCTGTCTCCTGGTAGCGCTTCCATGCTCTGGACACTACGCTGACAGACACAGCAAACCTTCTTGCCACAGCTCTCATTGATGTGCCATCCTGGATGAGCTGCACTACCTGAGCCACTTGTGTGGGTTGTAGACTCCGTCTCATGCTACCACTAGAGTGAAAGCACCGCCAGCTTTCAAAAGTGACCAAAACATCAGCCAGAAATCATAGGAGCTGAGAAGTGGTCTGTGGTCACCATGTGCAGAACAACTCCTTTATTGGGGGTGTCTTGCTAATTGCCTATAATCCCACCTGCTGTCTATTCCATTTGCACAGCAGCATGTGAAATTGATTGTCAATCAGTGTTGCTTCCTAAGTGGACAGTTTAATTTCACAGAAGTGTGATTGACTTGGAGTTACATTGTGTTGTTTAAGTGTTCCCTTTATTTTTTTGAGCAGTGTAGTATGTTGTTTATCCTTTTCCTGACCACTTATTTATATTATTTGTTTATTTATATTATTGGTTGATGCAGCCTATACTGCAGACCATCTATAGTATTAAATATTAATATTGTATTCCATGTTCCACAGAGTGGTAGATTGTGGATTGCATTTGGAAACCACCCTCTAGAAATCCTGCGTTTGCCACTGCTCAGGGTGTAACACTTACTAGTGATGGCCTTCTTCTGCAGGTGTCTGGGGTGGATGCTTATCTGAAGACACCAGACACAGCAGGCACTACCTGTCGGAAGATTAATTTTGCTCCCTACTCAGAATGAGCCCCATAGTTAGCTGTTGTGAACAAGTGGGCTTTTATAACGAACCAATCAGCAAGCCTCTAAAACAAGAAGCTGTTGGAAATTTTTACTACAGGCATAATATTTTTTTTCTTAAGTGTCATCGTTCAAAACATGCTATAAGCCAATTGGTGTTGCTGTTCATAAGACAACAGGCCTGATTTAAAGATGGACACCAATTCCACCGCAGCAGCAAATATGTACACAGCAACTGTATGAAAATGCTGCAGCCTCCTGGATTTGTACTGAGACGCCCACCAGCAGCGTTGCGAGTCCCATCGACTGCGAACAAAGGAGCAGCGATGGTCGAAGATCAGTCGATTATCGGATGCAGGAGCCATTGCAGCTACATATGGATTCGCAGTCACAGGCTGTGGCACGCCCAGAAAATGTTTCAAGAGATGCCTGAGTTTTCACCACCACTCCTGAGACCGCCCTCAAATGGTCCCAGACTGTCAATTACTTTACGAATAAATCTGCCATTGAAAGACCATTGTGGCACATATGCAGTGTGACTTAGGTGCATACGCAGTCTGTCTATAATCACTTAGAATCATGTCATTTTGGGGGTCATTCCGACCCGTTCGCAGTGCGCGTTACGTCGCGTCTTGAGAAGAAAGCGACCGCAAAGAAGATGGACAGGAAGAAGGCGGACCTTGGCATCTCCACAGCGTTTGCAACCGTTTTCGGGGAGAGGATTGGAAAACGCAGGCGTGTCCAGAAGAACGGAGGGCGGATGTCTGACGTCAAAGCCGGCTCCTGCATCGCTGAGATCGTCGCACAGGGTAAGTATGTCCAGGGCTAGTCTACTTGTGCTTGAAATTTTTTAAGCTTAGCAGGGCTGCACAAGTGATCGCAGCCCTGCTAAGCTAAAATACACTCCCCCATAGGCGTGGACTAGTTGATCGCAGCAGCAGCAAAAAGTTGCTGGCTGCGATCAACTCGGAATGACCACCTTTGTTCCTACAATATTATTAACATCAAAAACATTCATTTCCAGCGTGAATTGGCACCTGAAATCACAATGGAGAGACTTCAATTCAATCCAAAACACGCAAGATTCGAGATCCGAACTTGTCGGGATGACCCGAGCCGGGATTCGTCTCAACTTAGAACTCCAAAGTTTGTGTGTGTTCTGTTTTCCGCAAAAACCAAACTGCTTAACTGTAAATATAAAGCTGTCCAGCATTGTGGGCTACATGCAAAAGCAGCCAATATTTACCCTGCATGCATGCAAAAATTACAAAGTATTTGCACTCCCTGCATTGCAATAAGATTTCTCCCAGATACAAATTTGCTTTCTCAGAATCACCACCTCAGTGAGAGTTCCTGAACCAAAGCTCAGCACTGCTCACGCTATTTTTCTGTCTTTGATAAATGTGAAAGTGTCTCCAAGATGTTTCTAGTTTTACTCATAAATGTAAAATTATACTGTGTTTTGCAGGACAAGGTTTTTTTTGTTTGTTTTTTAAAGGGGTCTTCTCAGTTTAGTTGGTCTGCAGACTGGTGGTAGACAAGACACAGGTATTACTTTATCTCTATTTACTTCTATTTTAATGAAAAGTAATTTCTTAAAATATTGTGTTATGCAATGGCGGAGCAGTGTGATTGTGTGCCCTGTGTCGTCCTCCCACCCCACACACCTAATGTCATGCTGAGGTGGCGGGGCAGCAGCACGGAAAAGTTCAGCATTGCAATGAGTGACCTTATGATCCTCCGGGTAGGCATACAGGATGTAAGCAGAGCCGGCCATAGGCATAGGCAAACTAGGCAATTGCCTAGGGCATTTGATATGCCTAGGGGCATCAGCAGCTTCTGCTGATTAAAATGATATGCGGCATGCCTATATTCTGTGTGTAGCATTTCATATGCAGTTACAGCCAGTCTCACACAGTATATAGGCATGCTGCATATCATTTTAATTAGCAGAAGCTGCTTGTGCATCCTAGCCACATAGCAATGCAAATAAGTTGCATTTTCATAAAAAAAATGTGCCCGACGTTAGCATTGAGGCAAGATTTATGAGGACACATCTGTATCCAAGCAGAGGCAGAGGTCACAGTGTTAGTGACAGTGTGAGTGCTGTATGCATGTGAGTGGGTTGGTTGTGCAGTAGTGTTCGGAATATATGTAAGGAGCATTATGTGTGTCATGTAAAAATGCATTAATAATGTGCAACATATGTGTAAGGGTCACTATGTGTGTCATTATGTGTATAAGGGCATTAATAATGTGCGACATATGGGTAACAGGGTACTACTGTATGTTTGTCATTATGTGTATAGGGGCACTAATAATGTGCAGCAAATGTGTAGGGGGCACTTTGTGTGTCATGTGTATAATGGCATTAATAATGTGCAACATATGTGTAAGGGGCACTATGTGTGTCATGTGTATAAGGGCATTAATAATGTGCGACATATGGGTAACAGGGTACTACTGTATGTGTGTCATTATGTGTATAGGGGCACTAATAATGTGAAGCAAATGTGTAGGGGGCACTATGTGTGTCATGATGTGTATAAGGGCATTAATAATGTGCTGCGTATGTGTAAGGGACATTATGTGTAAAAGGGCATTAATAAAGATTGTCATAATGTGTAAGGCGCATAATGTTTATAAGGACATTAATAATGTGTCTCATATGTGTAAGGGGCATTACTGTATGGCATTATGTGTATAAGGTGCTCTACTATGTGGTATTGCGTGTAGAAAGGGCACTACTGTGTCGTCTAATGTGAATAAAGAGCAATAGGCTGTGGTGTAATGTGAATAAGGAGCAATTCAGTGTGATGTAATGTGAATAAGGGGCTCTACTGTGAGGAGTAATGTTTATAAGGTAAAGTGATACTACTGTGGGATGTAATATGAATTATGGACACTATCGCATGATCAAATGTGAATAAAATTGCAGTACTGTGTGGCGTAATTGGAATTGGGGTTACTATTGTGTGGTCATGCCCCTTCCCAGAAAAACCACACCCCTTTTTGGGCTGTGCGCCAAATGTGTGAACTGTTCCTATTTAAAATATAGGGGGTACAAACACCAAAATAAGGACTGCTATGGATGAGGGGTGGTGGTGCTGGGAAAGAGGTGACAGGTCAGAGGCGGAACCAGCGGTGGTGCTAGGGGGCACCAGCCAAAATCTTGCCTAGGGCATCATATTGGTTAGGGCCGGCTCTGGCTGTAAGGTGCATGTTGGACGCTCTGCAGCAGTGCTACAGACTTCAGGATGCTGATTCAAGCCAAATGCAGGTGTCCCGTGAGGCAGCAGCAGTGGCTCCCCCCAGGGCTCTGCACCCTGGGCAATGGCAACGCTTGCTCACCCCTAGTTGTGGCCTATGGTTCCTGTTTCTTATATGATCACCAGTGTCTTATGTTTCATGACACTGTAACATTATAGAGATAAATGTCATATAAATGCATTTATTAGCATGAATTGCTATTTTGCTCAAAATGTACTTCTAAGATAAAAAAGTATATATCTTATAAATTAAATGTAATTTCACCAGTCCATTGTTTTTGTCTCTTGAACCAAATATTGTACAGTTAGGGACTGATGCAGAGACGGAAGTAAGCAGGGCATACCTTGCATGGGCATATTTCAGGTTATGCACATCTGGAGACTCAACCACATCTAGGGTCTGGTGCAGGGCCACAGGTAATGCTGATCTTCATGTAGTTGAGTGAGCAATTGCACATGCACGTAAATTCCTAAAATTACGCACAAAGGCAATGTTACGGTGGAAAGGAACTGTATCAGAAAGGTTGTGGAAAAGTGAACAATCACAGACAAAGGTGACTATAGCCGGACGGAGAAACTGCACCTTCCATAGGGCGGGTGCCATCGGGTGGTGTATAAAGATCACACCAATTAATATTACTGCTTGTACAGATGCTGACAGTGGGTATCTCAGTCCTAGTACATTCATTGACGTACACAAGGGACAGAGGTGTCCGGTGCCATGGTGTCTGGAGCAAGGGTATGTTTTGGCGCCCCCTCCCCTGTACTGAATTGGAGGCCTACCAACATCTGATGGCATGTTACAGTTGAAAAGAAACAATATTTAAAAATCCTAAATTGGTGACTGGGCTGGTTCTAGACCTTGTGGAGCTCAGAGTGAAAGTTTCCTTTGGGTGCCTCCCATGTTTAAAATAGGATCAGTGCGTGCCGAAGGCTTGCAACAACAATATAGGGGCATGGCAGTATGGACAGTGTAATGGTAAGTATTACTGGCATGCACAAAAGGGTAACTCTTTGTTTGCCCCTTAATATGTACCCCACGGCTAACAAAGGATGTGCTAGCTGTGCCATCGCACAGAGGCCCTCATTCCGAGTCGTTCGCTCGGTATTTTTCATCGCATCGCAGTGAAATTCCGCTTAGTGCGCATGCGCAATATTCGCACTGCGACTGCGCCAAGTATCTTTGCTATGAAGAAAGTATTTTTACTCACGGCTTTCTCATCGCTCCGGCGAACGTAATGTGATTGACAGGAAATGGGTGTTACTGGGCGGAAACACGGCGTTTTATGGGCGTGTGGCTGAAAACGCTACCGTTTCCGGAAAAAACGCAGGAGTGGCCGGATAAACGGGGGAGTGGTTGGGCGAACGCTGGGTGTGTTTGTGACGTCAAACCAGGAACGACAAGCACTGAACTGATCGCACAGGCAGAGTAAGTCTGGAGCTACTCTAAAACTGCTAAGTAGTTTGTGCTCGCAATATTGCGAATACATCGGTCGCAATTTTAAGATGCTAAGATACACTCCCAGTAGGCGGCGGCTTAGCGTGTGTAACTCTGCTAAATTCGCCTTGCGACCGATCAACTCGGAATGAGGGCCAGAGTGCAGGGCTCTGGGGGCAGCACTGTCACTGCCCCACGGCCCTTGCTTCTGGCTGGCAGAGTGGCTGGAACGGCTCCCTGCAGCCAGGATCGCTACTGCAGTTCCACCTGGAGTGTCCTTTAGACACTCCAGGCATGCACCCTGCAGTCTGTACAGCCATTGGAAGCATCCTCAGAATGCCCAGAACAGTGTTGCACTTCCACTTGCTGGTAGCCCTACCCCTTCTGTGCAACATTGTGACATCTTCCTCTCAAGGGGCGGCACAGGGCACACTGTCGCCCTCTTACGCCGGTGCTCTAACCATTTTCTATTGCAAAATAAAATTCCATTACAACCATTCTGACCCACTAAATTTTGGAGGGCTCTTCCGATATCCCGAGAGAGTGGGCGATACTTCCGCAAGCCACCCATTTCCCGAGTAAAGTGTGCAGCCTGGGTACTTGACATGATTCGCAATCTTGTCTTTGTATAGTGAGGATGGGGCCACAATGACAAGATTGTGACCCTACTCCCCCCAATCCCCCAGGCACCTCTCACCCATTCTCTCGGCAAGCATGAATAGAACATGTTACAGTTGTTAGCTGCGTGTACGTTCCTGCTCTGGCTTCCTTAGGAAATCACTGGGAAACATTCAGTATGTAGAAGTTGTGAAACTGTAAGAGGCTATTAGTCTCCACTGTCCATATGGCTGCAGCAGGTGTTTCATCAAGTCTGCCTGTATGACAATGAATTATAGGCTGTGTATGAAAAAGAGTGAGTATATTTATAGCCATAAATCTCTTATAAAAAAAAACAGGGAACACTGTACAATTCTGGCATGTCATTGGGAGTACGTAGTCTGATGATATACAATCCAAATTATATTTGGAAACATTAATGAAAAATGTTAAAAATAGCTAACAAATGTTCAGTTATTGTCTCAATAATTTTGGCACAAAGTGTTATTAATATTACTAACTATGGACTATGGGCCTAATGCAGACCTGATCGGTGCTGTGCGTTTTCGCATAGCAGCTGATCAGGTCTGACCTGCGCATGCCAGACCATCACTCCCAACATGACCCTCTCCAGTAGGGACAGAATGCTCTGCTCCTGGACTTCCCTCTGAATTTAGGATTGCGATCACCTGTGGTGAAACACCTTTCTTATGCATTATCTGTTCGAAACAGGTTACGGCAATCATACATTAAGAGAAAAGTCCAGAAACAGAGCATTTTGTCTCTCCTGGAGAGGGTCATGTTGGGAGGTATGCCAGACAGCTGACGGCCGTCTTAGCCCTGCGATCGCCTCTGCCTGATTGACAGGCAGAGGCTTTCGCTGGGCAGGAAAGGGTGGGCCGCCATTTTAGGGGCGTGGTCCGTGCAATGCAGGCGTACCCTGCACAGAAACAAAATAACCCACCCAAATCTGACTCTCTCTGCACATGTTATATCTGCCCCCCCCCCCTGCAGTGCACATGGTTTTGTCCAACTGCTAACAAAGTTGCAGCTACGATGAACTCTGAATTATCACCTGAATTAGGCCCTATGTGACTGATTCAGAGATGGCTGCTGATGCGGCCCACAGCACAGTTTGCCTGCATCGGCAAACTGCGCATGCACAGCGGATGCAACGCACCTGAGTGACCATACACCTTGCGTGGGTGCACCTGGAGCTTTTTTGGGGCAGCTGTGTGACGTCACACGAAGCCGGGCCGCGCTGCCAGGGGTCAACCTTAATTTAATGAACTCTGAGGTGGCCCTTCACACATCCTGGGCGGCCTTCTCCATACAGTGGTGGACACTCTTATTGGTCACTGCTGTAACACCTAATAAATTGGACTGACAATTCCATTGACATTTAAGGGGGACATTTACTAAGCAGTGATAAGAGTGGAGAAGTTGCCCATGGCAACCAATCGGCACTGAAGTAACATTTATAATTTGCATTCTATAAAATTATACAGAGCTGCTGATTGGTTGATGGGACAACTTCTCCACTGGCTCACTTCTCCGCTCTTCAGGGCCGGTTCTAGCCCTTGTGGTGCCCTGGGCGGAAAATAGGGGTGTGGCTTCATACAGGGGCGTGGTCAGTTACGCCCCCTGTAGAGTTGTGCCCCCAGTAGCGCCATTTGTGCCCCCCGCTTAAAAAAAAGATACTTACAATCCCCGCTCCTGAGTCCCGGCCGTTGCAGGCCGCAGCCGCTCCTCTCCTCGGATGGTATCCGGACTCCAGGTCGACAACAAAAAGGTCAATACACCTTAGGTCGACGCCAATTGGTCGACACACCTTAGGTCAACATGGACAAATGGTCGACATGGACAAAAGGTTGACAGGAACATGGTCGACATGGAAAAAGGTCGACATGAGTTTTTCACAATTTTTTTCTTTTTTGGAACCTTTTTATACTTAACGATCCACGTGGACTACGATTGGAACGGTAATCTGTGCCGAGCGAAGCGGAACGGAGCGAAGGCACCATGCCCGAAGCATGGCGAGCGAAGCGGTGCACTAATTGGGGTTCCCCGTCACTCTACGAAGAAAACGACACAAAAAAACATAAAAAACTCATGTCGACCTTTTTCCATGTCGACCTTGTTCCTGTCGACCTTTTGTCCATGTCGACCTTTTGTCCACGCTGACCTAAGGTGTGTCGACCAATTGGCGTCGACCTAAGGTGTGTCGACCTTTTTGTTGTCGACCTGGAGTCCCAGACCCCCTCGGATCTATGGGAGAGACGTCATGACGTTTCTCCCATAGCACAGCATAGACATTAGAGGTCAAACATGATCCCTAGCGTCTGTGCCAGTCCCACAATGCTGTGCGGTGCGCGATGACATCATCGCGAACCGCACAGCAAAGGTCCTCTCCACAAAGGGAAACTAGACGGATAGCGTCTAGTTCCCTTCACTGCGGGGGGACCAGCGGGGGACACAGCGGCAGCGGGGGGCACAGTGGCGGATCTTGCCATGGTGTGGCGCCCTCCGGATGGCGCCGGCGCCCTCCGGAAGGCGGCACCCCGGGCAAAAGTCCTGCTTGCCCATGGCAAGATCCGCTACTACCGCTCTTATCACTGCTTAATAAATGTCCCCCTAAATGACATATGTCACTTACATTGTTTACAGCAAAGTATGTAAGAAGAAAACTATTTCAAAATTTCAGTTGATACAACGGATGTTTATATATACCCCAATATATTGGTTCATTATATTTCTCTTACACTGCATTCTAAAATTTGTGTCATGGGCTATGCACTAAAATAGATCTTTGTATGGAGCTTCGAGTTTGGGGTTATAACACAGGGCCGGTTCTTGGGCGCCGTGCACCCCGGGCGACAATAGGGGCGTGGCTTCGTACAGGGGGCGTGGTCATTTACGCCCCCTGTACAGACTGAAATGATGTGCGGTGCTCAATGACGTCAATGCGCACCGCACAGTAAAGGACCTCTCCACGTAGGGAAACTAGACGCGTACGCGTCTAGTTTCCCTTCACAGGGGCAGCGGGGGGCACAGCAGCAGCGGATCTTGCCCTGGTGCTGCGCCCTCCGGAAGGCGGCGCCCCGGGCTAAAGTCTTGCTTGCCCGTGGCAAGATCCGCTACTGTTATAACACCAGACATGTTGCTTGCTGTGAGGTGAGGATGTGGGAGCTGAATCTGGAAGCTGTGAATTGAACTTTTTCTCACATGATTAATTTATATCACTTTATATTTATGAGTTATTTCTGGTTTTTCTCTGAGACGGTTGTTAGGTCCCATTGGTAACATTTCTATGTTTATTTTCAGGTCCTCTTTGTCCTGTGTGTTCCACTTGGAGTTTTCTTTTGTTCTTGATTTATCTTGGAAACACTGTACTACAGTCTATTTATAGAGTTTTCTACATTTCTTAGCAGCAAATATTATTGTAATTATATTTATGATGAAAAATCATTTAGAAGTCTTTACTATTTCTTAGTAGGTGAGTTATCCTTTGCTCTATACTTCGTTTTAATATAAGAGGTTTCATTTCCAATTAAAGCTTTATAAATCTGATGTTTTTCATATGTAAGGTTTTAAATAGCCACGGAACATGAAGGCTCAGTGATAATATTTGTAAAAAATATCTATTTAATAATAATAATAATAATAATAATAATATTTTTTTATTATTATTATTATTATTATTATTTTATTACGTTGGTAAACTTCCTACATCTGCTAGTACACTATCATATTTGGTGGCTCTTTAGTACTGGTTGGAGTTGGTGTCTTTGTATGTAATATATACCACAGGCTCCCATATCCGAAATCCAGAAACTTTTTCAGCGTGACTGATATAGTGACACCTTTGCTTTCTGATGGTTCAGTATACACACACTGCATACTTGCCTACCCTCCCTCGTTCTGCAGGATGCTCCCTGAAATAGTAGTGATCTCCCTGATTACACCTTACCCCATTATGCAGCTGTTACATTCATGAGTGGGGGGGGGTGATGAATCACAGATACATGCATTCAAATGGGATCATCAGTGCCATTTCCCTGCATTGGTTATAGGTCACAATGACCCCTATGGATACATGCATTTTAAATAACGTTTCTTGTGGCCACCTCCAGTATATGGAACCTCTTGTACATGAATACACGAGCAAATTCTGCAAAATATCTGTCTTTTCTTCAACAAATAGATCTTACTAACTTTGGGGCTCATTTACATTTGGATGTAAGTCATGTTTAAGACACGCCTCTCAGATGTAGCAGTACACGCCCGCACTGGTAGGTGTAACTTTCACATCTCCCTGACAGGCTTTTTCAAAAGTAGGCAAGTATGACACACTGTTTCATGCACAACATGTAGAATATAAAAATATTATATAAAATTACCTTCAGGCTGTGTGAATATGAAACATAAATGCATTCTGTGTTTAGACTTGGGTCCTATCCCTAAAGTATCTCATTATTGTATGCAATTATTCCAAAATATAGAAAAATCCAAATATATCTATATATAGTTCCTGCCCTCTCATAGCCCCTATATTAACAGGTGATGCTGCAGCACAATCCTCTCATGGAGATTCTTCCAAGCAGTCTCTTGTAATCTAGGTGACAATTCCGATTTATCATCCAGAGCTTTGGTCCACTGTGAAATCACTAGTAGCACGAAATTTGCTTTAGATAGCAGTGGCGACATCGGGGTTTGTGACACCCGGTGCAGCCAATAGCTCCCTTGCGCACGCCTGGAAAGGGGGCATGGCACCATAGAAAGGGGGTGTGGTTTCACCATAGCCCCTGTTTTACATCACTTTGGGGGCATGGCCTTGTGGAAGCCTCCATTCTACATCACTCTGGAGGCGTGCCCAGTATCCCCGTAGAAGGGGGGCTGCCACGGAGACTAACAGCACTGCTGCCTCCTTCTCAGTGATAGGAGCCAGGCGCTGCAGTATAATGTCACATCGCAACACCTGGCTCCTGTCACTTCAGAGTAGCCAGCATTTTGGTGTCACCCTCACAAAGGGGGCCGAACACCCCTTCTGACGTCACAGTTAGCCACAAAAAAAATTAACATCATCATTACAAATCTTCAGATCGTTATTGAGCATGCAAATATCACTGGTCAGAAGTTGGGAAGTTTCTGTGGTCAACTCCTAGCCACCCTAACTGGCTCCCATGTGGTCTAGGAGGTCACTGCTGTTTAGAGCAGACAGCGCTCATCTACCATATTTGAGAAATATTTTATGTACTGTATCTTAGAAGGGATCTCAAAAGGCAAGTGATCTCAGTGGAAATTATCTGCAATTCTCTCTATATACCACAAGTAAATAAATATTTCATGATACTCAACAATTGCTAAAGGACTCAATGGTCCAGTTTAAAACTGCTCTTGTGCTACCTGCATTGTTAGGTCCTTGGGCATGATTCAGACCCGGACACAGTTCCAAATCAGTCACCATTGACCCATGTTTTTGGGATTGTACATGTGTTGCGTTGATGCTGCTGCTTCTCAGTGCCTTGTGTGCTGCGATTGAGTCTTCAGACGCAGCTTCAATGGCAGCGGCAGCGTAGTTATGTTGGCCATTCTGAGCATCCCTAGGGTTGCCCAGAGGTCCAGTGATGCGAGCGATGGTTGCAACACTGATCCGATGCTGCATCTTCAGGCAAAGGCAATGGATCAGAGAAGCCAGCAGTGTGATTCGTTTTACACAAGATGCCTCCTGCAACGTTTGCATTCACCTTTGAATCTTTATTAGGAAGTTCCAGGAGATAGCACCTAGTCATGACTCTTGACGCATTCTGTCCATCAAAGGAACTAGATGCTTGGATCTTGTCTTTTGTATCTAAACAATCCCTACTGTTTCCTAGTGACATCTCTATCTATCTGGAGTTTCAATATCCTAACAGTAGTGCTAATGAAGATCATCTTAGTGAACATGTACATTTACTTATTGCCTTCTGCAGTGCTTAAAGTGGTCCTTGAGAGGTGGTGGAACTCACCCCCCCCCCCCCCCCGGTGCCCATGTAATAAAGGTATTGTGCGCACCCCCAAAAAGGGGCGTAGTCTCAAAATGAAAGGGGCATGGTCATGCAATAGTATCCCCAATTAACATTATGCCACACAGTGGCACAATCTTATTCACATTACACCACATAGTCGTGTCCCTTTCTAATGTTATATTACACATTAGTGCCGCTTGTACACAAAGCCCACAGTAGTAGCACCCCTAATACACATAATGCCCACAGTAGTAGCACCCCTAATACACACAGTAGTAGCACCCCTAATACACATAATGCCCACAGTAGTAGCACCCCTAATACACATAGTAGTAGCACCCCTAATACACATAATGCCCACAGCAGCAGCGCCCCTTATACAATGCTCACAGTAGTAGTGCCCTTTATGCAATGTCCACTGTAGTGGTAGTGCCCACAGTGGTAGTGCCCCTTATGTAGAGCCCATAGTGGTGCCCCTTATGCAATGCCCCCAGTAGTAGTGCCCCTTATGTCACCAGGAGTGATACCCCTTATGAAGTGCCCCCTATACAATGCCCTCATTAGTTGTGCCCCCAGTAGTAATGCCCTTAGTGGTAATGCCCCTGTGTAGTGTTGCCCCCGGTAGTAATGCCGTATGTAGTAATGCCCCCAGTCATTTAGTCCCCTGTAGTTTATTCCCAGTGGTAATGCCCCCAGTAGTTATGCCCCCAATGGTAATGCCCCCCCCCCCCATAGTTTAGCCCCCAGTGGTAATGCCCCTGTTGTTATAGCCCCTGTAGTTATGCCCCCAGTAGTTTAGCCCCACCCACTGTAGTTTAGCCCCCCCAGTGGTAATGCCCCCAGTAGTTTAGCCCCTGTAGTTATGCCCCCAGTAGTTTAGCCCACATGCAGTTTGCCCCTAGTAGTTATCCCCTATGCAGTTTGCCCCCAGTAGTTAGCCCCCATGTAGTGTAATTTGCCACCAGTAGTTAGCCCCCATGTAGTGTAGTTTGCCCCCAGTAGTTAGCCCCTATGCAGTTTGCCCCCATGTGGTATAGTTTGCCCCCATTAGTTAGCCCCTATGTGGTCCACCCCCAGTATTTAGCCTCCATGTGGTGTAGTTTGCCCCCAGTAGTTAGTCACCCATGTAGTGTAGTTTGCCCCCAGTAGAAGCGCTGCTTACATATTAACATATAGAAAAAAAACACAATACTCACCAAGCCCTGCTCCCGCGTTCGACCGCTGCCGTCCTCCTAGCGTCTGCTCCTTGGCACTATGGGAGAGACGTCATGACGTCTCTCCCATAGCGCACGCTGCCAGAGCCGGAGCTCAGGAGTGAGCTCCTGCCTCCGGCTTCCATGGAGAGAGAACCGGGCACCCGCTGGTAACACAATCTCAGCGGGCGACCGGCATCTCTCTGCAGGCGCCTTGCCCACAACGGGTTAGGTGAGCCGGAGGAGGTGGAACTGCATTCCATCTCCAAATAGAACTGACGGAACACAGTTCCACCCCGTTCCGGCTCACTTTAACCCCTGGGCCCTTCAGTACTGTATTTACCTCTTGGCTTAGGCATTCTGAATAAAGACTGAGGGGTTTATTCATAGAGCAGAGAAAAGCCCCGTTTTGCAGTAAACGGGGCTTTTCTCTGCTTCCCGCAATTTTCAGAGCGGGTTACCATGGACAAGTTTATTACTTCTCCTGCGGTAGCCCTGCTCTGTGCTCGAATCGCAGTACCATACATTTGTATGGTAATGCAGTTCACGTAGCAGCGAAAAGCACTGCTTTGCGCTTCTCTATGCTGTTCAGCTTCGCCATCTGAGGATGGCGAATGGGATGAAACAAGCATGGAAGTTTTAACTTACCCCTGCTCCTGTCATTCACTGTTCTGCAGGCTCTGACCATTTTTCCCAGGTTACCCTGCTGCTGGCTTGTGCATACTGTTCTCCTCAGCAGAGGGCATTAGGAGACTCATTGAAAAACTGGTCACCAGGCGCTGGTGCATGTGCTGACAAGGCGAGCAGGAGGAAAAACAGAGAAAACTAATCAGAATACCAGTCCGCAGCGGCAGCGGCCAATAACGCTTCTCTACACAGCTACATGAATTACAACAAAACGAAGCTCTAACAAACACCCAGCTAGCCAAATGCACGGACTGTGGGACAGCGATGGTGCTACCCACAGAGCCCTGTGCTATGTGTGGCGGTACCACTCTCGCACTGCTAGTTCCGATCTTGTACAACACTGAAGCGAATTGACACATTTTATTGCATATCTTTGGGCAAGTCTGAGTAGGACGGGTCTTTACTGGATCTTGTTTTGCGTGAAATGGGCATTTTGGGGCGAGAAATGGGTGCCAACAATGTAATCACATGGAACTGTTCTGTCTTGTGAAACTGTCATAAGAGTGTCATGTGCATGTAAAGTAGTTGGCGTTCTGTGCTGTTTTGGACTGTACAGAATGGGAAGGGAAGCCTGTTTCAGACTCAGCTCTTGAACCTACCATGGGGCTGGTCACATGCTGATACTAATGATAACAGTTGCTGCTGTGGGGAGCGGCTTCCCTCTTGAAGACTTACAGATCCTAGCATTACCCATACGGACATTTGTATAGTAAATCAGGCTGCACGGCAATACACAATCACAGGCGCTCTGCATCCAGATCACAATCAGCCGCTATCATTCTATGCCATTGTCTTATCTTGTACCATAGAAACTCTCAATATTATATTAGCACTCAGGTATACCCTCTACCAGTGCCCAGGTTGCCTTTTACTATTTCCATTTCACATGGTTTTACCCTATAAGGCTAATGTAGCAGGGAGACCACTATTGGGTTTGTGTAATAAAGGGTTTTCTTACCTCCTGGGTTCCCAGTCCAGGACTACACAGGAAACACCATAGTTAGTACTTGGGTAGATGAGGCAGCCTGCTGCCTGTGCTATCTCATTGTGTAGTAGAGACATTCTAACTAGATGGAGGTTACTGTGCTGCTATATAATATTATGCTGCGTCATCACCATGTCTGGAGACCTGGTACTTCTGCCGTGTGTAATTGTATTTCTGCAGAGCATTGCAATATGCTGTATGTTTCTTTGGAATCTGTAGTATGCCCGGACACAGGCAAACACAGAAGCTGCCATCAACAGGCTCTAAGACTCATTAACAAAAGTGAAAATATGCAGCACAAATGCTCCTGTCTGACATACATTACGTTTGCACAACTAGGACTGAGATTATAGAAATCCACACGCATGTAGGGCATTTGCTGGGATGCATAATGTAGTAATTGCTGCTGGTAGGCTGCCCAGCTGTAGTGTGCTTAGGTAAGTGCACATCCAGGCACAAATACATACACCTTACTTATCACTGCAGTGGAATAATGGGATTTAATTTTGTGGCGCTGAATAATTGGAGTTGGCAGGAGGGAGAAGATGCAATTAGGGCGATTTTCCCAGTTTTCTGGGTGAATGCACAGAATTTTCTCCCTGCAGAAAGGACCTTCTCAGTGATATTGTACATCACACCCATCCTATACTATCATTGGGATTCTGCACTTTCTGTTGGCAATGTTGGAGAAAATGCATTTCTAGGTACACTTCAAGTAATGCAATAATTATCTTTAAACACACATTAGTTACACATGTAATAATAAGAAATAGAGTGCTAATTATCGCCTCATTCTACTGATTAATTTACAATATCAATGAGACTAATCTGAGGCTAACCACCTGTGGGGAAGAAACTAATAAGGGCTACCAGGAACCACATGTGCATGCTCTTTAGACACCATGGGGTTGATGTATCAAGCAGTGATTAGAGTGTAGAAGTGGACCAGTGGAAATGTTGCCCATAGCAACCAATCAGCTTTAATGTAGCATCACGTACATTCTATAAAATTATAGGTATAAGCTGATTGGTTGTTTAAATTGCCAAGTAACAGTAACATGGAATCAAGCTAACCTATTTTTGTGGAAGGGGCACAGGACATCCTGAATCAAGCAGAGTGTCTGAGTCCAATCCACGTAGATTTTGACTCATGAACACCTACCATCTTTGCCCAGGCCTGAATGCCTTATATAAGTACAGTAGGTCTAATGCAAACTGCACTGCAACACACAGCGTTAGTGAGAAAATGTGGTGTCTTTCCCTTGACAAGGAGTAATGTTGATGGTACAGTGAGACTTACTCACTGGTGCCAAATGCAATCAGCATTGGTGGTAGAATGGAACTCAAGGTCAGATGCTAACATCACATGAACAACTTGAAATTGTGGCATGAAAATAGAGATATTCTAAATTATCAAAACTGTTCTGTAGAATGTTGCATGATTTGTGGGTGAAATTTGTCACTAAATGAACCCAACCAAACACTGCAGAATGAAGTGACCATTATTGACCTAGAGTGGAAACTACAAGATTGTATAGCTGTAACAATGCACCCCTCTGAAATGGCCTTCTTTGTTTACCATAAAATCCTTGGTGGTCTAGTGACTCTGGTTTATAAAAGTAAGGAGGGGCTAAGGATGCCTACTTGTCCCGACAGTTAACGTACAAATGGATGAACAGATATTCAAAACAAATAAGTTCCTGGTGCCTCTGGCCGTCAATCACATTCCTTCAAATTGTTCTATTTGCAATAGTGGGTGTTTCTGTCTGTGGACAATTTATCAAGAAAAGAGCAAAACAGTATTCACTCAAAGGATCACTTAAGATGTGTGGGGGTTACAAAGCGTATTTTGACATGTTTTTCGGGAATCAAGACAAACCCTGGGTATCTCATTGTGCCTGCTAGTACTACAAAAGAACTCTGGAAGGTAAGATGGAAAATATTGCTTTCTTTTCTTATTTTATTCTGCGTATATTTCTATTTTTAAAATGTACTTTTGCAGGATGGTATAGAGGAGAAAAATATATCAATGCAGTTTGTTATCACAAGGATTTGGAGGGAAACCACTGATCACTCAAGTAACTGTTACTTCTGCATGGTGGCCCTTTCCAGATGTTGGAGTGGCAAGAATGCACATGCTATCATGCATCTGGATCTTCCTTCATCCACTGCCCCAGTGTCACGCTGCCCAGAGCTCCCGATGCCCACACCCCCGTGGAGAGAGCAGCCTTCTTCACAAGAGAGCAGTTCACAAAACAAAGCAGATGTTGCAGATCCAGAGTTTACAACTGAGGAGAGAAACCCATACAACCCCAACCAAAATACTTCAATGACTTGATCAAAGATCTTGGTATCACCAAGTCAAATGCAGAGCTTTTGACATCAAGGTTGAATCAGTGGAACTTGTTGGATGCAAGTGTTCAAGTCGAAAATCAAAGGAAGCATCACTAAGCTTCAAATGGGGTCTCAAGACCCACTTCTTCACCAAACCCAGACAAATCTCATCCTAACCCTCTGTTCCACGCTCTCTATGTACCCCATCTGTGTCACCCCTGTTTGTCTACACCTCCCCTTTAGAATGTGAGCTCTCACGAGCAGGGCCCTCTTCCCTCATGTGCTTATCCTTTTTCTTTCTTTAATAATCTTCAACTGCACCAAATCCAGCAGTCTTCTGCCACCTGATACTTATTCCAGTGTCATCTGCTGATGTAGCTATGTTTATTTATCCTGTACTTGTCCTATATTGTCTTCATATGTAAGTTGCTGTTTTCCTGTTTGATTATTTGTTTATGTACTCTGTAATTGGGCGCTGCGGAACCCTTGTGGTGCCATATAAATAAAGGATAATAATAATAATAATAAGCTTTTTCTTGCTTTTTTGACAGTCAACATGGCCTATGTTTCTGCCACGATATGATTAGTCTGTTTGATGCAATCAGAATTGCCTTGAACCTAATTGAGTGGCGCCTCTTCATTGATAGTTAATCAAATAGCCTCAAAGCTGTACTGCTCCATAACAGGAACAAGTACCCATCTCCTCTTCTGGCTCACTTGATGCATGGCAAAGAGGATTACAACAGCATCAAGACCTTGCTAGAAGCCTTGAAATATGAGGAGTATGGCTGGGAGGTCATTATAGACTTCAAAATTGTGGGTTTATTGGGTCTCTAATGCAGTTTTTCCAAGTTTTCCTGTTTTCTTTGCCTTTGGGACAGCAGGGGTCACTAAGGCACACTGCAACAAACAACACTGGCTACAGCAGGCAGAGTTCTGTGTGTGGACGAATAACATAAAATGGGAGCCACTGGTGGACTCCAGAAAGGTGCTGATGCCTCCACTACACAACGGGTTGAGCCTTATGAAACAATTTGTTACAGCTCTAGAGAATAATCTGGCAGCCTTCAAGGCTTCTTCCCTAAGATGTCTAAGGCAATGGTCAAAGACAGTGTTTTTGTGGGACCACAGATTAGGAATATCCTGCAGTGCAAGGAGTTTCCAAAGATGCTCGCTTAGAAGGAGGAAGCTGCTTCTGAGCGAACTTGTGGTTCAGGACTTCCTGGGCAATCACAAGACTGAAAACTACATGCAGTTGGTTGAGACTTTTAGTGAAGAACTTCAGCACAATGGGCTGTAGGATGTCCTTCAAAGTCTATATTCTTCATGCTCATCTTGAGAAATTCACAGAGAACATGGGAGTGTACTCGGAGGAGCAAGGCGAGTGCTTTCATCAGTATATACTGGAGTTTGAATGCCGTTACCAAGGACAGTATAATGAGAACATGATGGGAGACCACATCTGGAGGGTGATTCGCAAAAGTGATTACTGTATAATCCTAAATCTCAAAGAGTTACTAACTTCTAACTCTTTTGTGGTCATGTTTGTACAACTTTATATGTTAATTTTTATACATACATTAATGTTTTCTCACATTGTGTAAAAGAAAATGCGAATGTGCCATTTTCTCATCTGAAATAGGTAAATTTCAAGGTATAAAATGTCCTGGTATTTCAAGGTAAAACATTTTGTTACATAGTGTTATCAAAAGGTTAACCAAAATAAGTTTTCTGACCTCTGAGACTTCCTGTTCTAGACCTTGTTTGTTTTGAAATTTATTGTAAAGTGTGCAAAAATCAGAAAGGATTTGGCATTGAGCAATGCTACACATACAGAGTGTGACCTTCAACTAACCTTGAGATTGTCGAGAAATTAAACTTTGGGGTAAATAACAAGTCGGTGTAGAAACGTGATACAGATTGATTTTCTTTTGTTCTCCTTGTTATAAACATGTTCCAAATGGAAGAAAAAAAAATGTAATACACCTCTACACTTTTTACAATAATTTTAATGTATTTAATGAATTGAAAGTTTTCAACATGTCTGCACCTGATAATAATTTTTATAAGCTTTTACTACTACTAGCAATAAAATGTAAATCTGTAAAACATGAGTTTGAGGCTTTGGTGCAGTTGTTCCCAAATTTTCCTGAATCACGACGCCCTATAGAATGAGCATTTTTTCACGGCACCACTAGGACAAAAGTTTCTTATTGAGGAATTCAGAAAAAATAATGAAATTAAGTAAATTGTGCTCAGCTGTCACCCTTAAGGTGCCCACACACTCCAACGATTTTAGGGGAAATGGAACGATTTAGACGCATCTTAACGAAAAATTGTTTTGAAAAGTGCATATCGTTCAGTGTTCCTGAATGGTAACGATCTGATGTGTGATCCTGCTGCTCATTAGACTTATCCTCCTATCTTCCCTCCTGCAGGGAAGATATGGTGTCATATTGATCGATGTTGACCAAATCGTCTGTGATTTTGCACATTAGATGTAACTAATGATTCAGCATCTGATGAGTCCTTCTAGTGTGTGGGCACCTTTAGGCTCAGTTATGTGGTGGTTGTGCTTCTGCTTGTCCACATATTTTGTGGTTGGCAGTAGCCTACACAGGTTTTACCTATTGCATTGACCATAAATAATTTGATTTGGTCCTGGATCACCAACCTGTGACACTCCTGTATGTGTCCGCTGGCACTCCAAGGTGCCACAGCACCCACATTGGGAACCACTGCTGAATGTAATATAATCCAGTGCAGTCAGATATCGCCTTTAATCAGTGTAACCATACCAATGAGAGCTACTATCTGATTGGTCTCTGTGTTATAGCACTTCTACTTGCCCTACTGTACTTTCTGAAATACATTCTTTATACATCATACATTGTAATTCAGGAATGACCGGGTTTTAGTTACATGGAATCTGTGACTTGTTCACTTGCTCCTGTGCATGGGCATACACTATCATGTAGATAAAAGTGATTGGATACTGGCAGCAAATAGATCAACAAGATTTTAGTGATGTCAGTCCTTTGTATGTCCACCACGTGCAGTCATTACTGCAGACACCCTTCTTGGCAAACTGTACACGAGTTCCTGGACAATAGCAGGCAGTGTGGAAAGGCCTTGCAGCATTCTTTAACACAAATTTAGGTGAATAAGGGGGAAATGTAGTAAGCAGTGAAAGAATGGAGAAGTGAGCCAGTGAAGTTGCCCATGGCAACCAATCAGCTGCACTGTATAATTTTATAGTATGCACATTAGAAATGTTACTTCAATGCTGATTGGATGCCATAAGCAATGTCTCCTCTGGCTCACTTCTCCACTGTTTACACTGCTTAGTACATATCCCCCTAAGTGTCCAGATCAGGGGCGCTTTAACAGAGGAGGGGGCTTGTTAGCACCCACGGGTGGACCCCCTCTTCTACACGACACGGTAGTCTTCAGCAACATCCCGGAGTCTACTGCGCATGTGCAGGTCTTCGAAAACATGATGCCCGCCATGTTCCGGATACCAATTTAGCTCTTGTTCATGCACGGTGGCGATTTTAGCTGTGCTTTTCGCCGTGAGAGTAGTACTCGGCGCTGAACTCTGGAAAGGTGAGTATTAGACTATGGGTACATAATGTGTGGTGTGGGCCCCCCCTGGACCCAGGGGCCGTGTGTACCGCACACATTGCACCCATGATAAAAACGCCTATGGTCCAGATTACTCAGCCGGGAGTTGTTTGATGTGTAGAGTAAGTGGACTCACATTTGTTGTTTGAAAGCAGTCCTTCAGTTTTTCAGATTTTGAGTAGAATGTTCTCCTTATGTTTTCAGTCGGTTTAATGTCGGTGTAACATCGAAATTATGCTTCAAATTTTAGCTATACTTTGAAGTGATAGACACAAGCCTCTATCGGTCAAACCTCTCTAATGCTCTTTAAATAATGAGACCAGACAGGTTTGGTACGTATTACCAGCAACCAAGATGCTGGCTGTCCATATCCTGACAGTGGCATCCCACCTGCCAGATTGCCGGCAGCGGGGTGAGCGCTAAGAGTCCCCTTGCGGCCTCACTGCGCTTGCAACAGGATCTATTCCCACTCTGTGGGTGTCGTGGACACCCATGAGTGGGAAGAGCCCTGGTTTGCTGGTTCAGCATCGGTATCCTGAACGCCAGGATCCTGACCTCCGGCAAACTTACTACATCCCGACCAAATATGTGAATGCAATGATTACACCCAAACTCCAATGTACAGTACCTTCCCCCAGCAATGGCTAGCAATAAAACAGTTAAAAAAAAAAACACAAGCTAGCATACCAATCTAATCTTCACCTAATCTTAACCATTGAAACATGCAGCACATCACGAGCGATAGTCTGCAACTTTCAATTTCTTTGTACCTAAGCTTTCAATCAAATCAGTCAACACATGAGGAGGAATGTTCTACAGTTTAGTTCAGATATAAAATCCTGAATTACCTGTTGATGAGAAGGAGAGAGGAGCCGTCAATTCACAATCGATGTAAGTTGACAATATAACTACTATATCTATAAGTAGTGATGTGCACCGGACATTTTTCGGGTTTTGTCTTTTGGATTCGGTTCCGCGGCCGTGTTTTGGATTCGGATGCGTTTTGGCAAAACCTCCCTGAAATTTTTTTGTCGGATTCAGGTGTGTTTTGGATTCGGTATTTTTTAACAAAAAACCCTAAAAAACAGCTTAAATCATAGAATTTGGGGGTCATTTTGATCCCATAGTATTATTAACCTCAATAACCATAATTTACACTAATTTTCAGTCTATTCTGAACACCTCACACCTCACAATATTATTTTTAGTCCTAAAATTTGCACCAAGGTCGCTGGATGGCTAAGCTAAGCGACACAAGTGGCCGACACAAACACCTGGCCCATCTAGGAGTGGCACTGCAGTGTCAGGCAGGATGGCACTTCAAAAAAATTGTCCCCAAACAGCACATGATGCAAAGAAAAAAAGAGGCGCAATGAGGTAGCTGTGTGACTAAGCTAAGCGACCCAAGTGGCCGACACAAACACCTGGCCCATCTAGGAGTGGCATTGCAGTGTCAGACAGGATGGCACTTCAAAAAAATAGTCCCCAAACAGCACATGATGCAAAGAAAAAAAGAGGCACACCAAGGTCGCTGTGTGACTAAGCTAAGCGACACAAGTGGCCGATACAAACTCCTGGCCCATCTAGGAGTGGCACTGCAGTGTCAGACAGGATGGCAGATTTAAAAAATAGTCCCCAACAGCACATGATGCAAAGAAAAAAAGAGGTGCAATGAGGTAGCTGTGTGACTAAGCTAAGCGACACAAGTGGCCGACACAAACACCTGGCCCATCTAGGAGTGGCACTGCAGTGTCAGGCAGGATGGCACTTCAAAAAAATTGTCCCCAAAAAGCACATGATGCAAAGAAAAATGAAAGAAAAAAGAGGTGCAAGATGGAATTGTCCTTGGGCCCTCCCACCCACCCTTATGTTGTATAAACAGGACATGCACACTTTAACGAACCCATCATTTCAGCGACAGGGTCTGCCACACGACTGTGACTGAAATGACTGGTTGGTTTGGGCCCCCACCAAAAAAAGAAGCAATCAATCTCTCCTTGCACAAACTGGCTCTACAGAGGCAAGATGTCCTCCTCATCATCATCCTCCGATTCCTCACCCCTTTCACTGTGTACATCCCCCTCCTCACAGATTATTAATTCGTCCCCACTGGAATCCACCATCTCAGGTCCCTGTGTACTTTCTGGAGGCAATTGCTGCTGGTGAATGTCTCCACGGAGGAATTGATTATAATTCATTTTGATGAACATCATCTTCTCCACATTTTCTGGAAGTAACCTCGTACGCCGATTGCTGACAAGATGAGCGGCTGCACTAAACACTCTTTCGGAGTACACACTGGAGGGAGGGCAACTTAGGTAGAATAAAGCCAGTTTGTGCAAGGGCCTCCAAATTGCCTCTTTTTCCTGCCAGTATACGTACGGACTGTCTGACGTGCCTACTTGGATGCGGTCACTCATATAATCCTCCACCATTCTTTCAATGGTGAGAGAATCATATGCAGTGACAGTAGACGACATGTCAGTAATCGTTGGCAGGTCCTTCAGTCCGGACCAGATGTCAGCACTCGCTCCAGACTGCCCTGCATCACCGCCAGCGGGTGGGCTCGGAATTCTTAGCCTTTTCCTCGCACCCCCAGTTGCGGGAGAATGTGAAGGAGTGTCAGGTCCGGGTGTTTTTGTGAATCCGTTAACCCGGGACCAACCACAGGTGTAGGTGCTGGGGTATGAAGAAAGCAGGGAGGACGAAGAAAGTTCCGTTTCATATATTTATTAAAAATAACAATTCAGTAAAGAGTTAAATGACAAGTTGTTAATCATCATATTATACTGAAGTATTGCAGGAATGGCAGAAATAATATGCAGAATGAATCTCAAAGACAAATAAAAGAAATGTTCATGGAACTGTATATGAAACAAGCTGATGAATAAATGTTGAATTGTCCAAATATAAACAAGCTTTGATGCAGAACGGCAGAATGTGTTTAACTGGGTAATGCAGACATGAAGAAATAACTGTAAGGATTTGCAATGAAGTTTTGAGAGTTAACTGAGAAGCTGTGAAGAATTATCCTTGTTATGGTAACATAGAAAATAAAAGTACTTAATTGGGTTACTTGCGGGTTCCGGAGATCACTGTGAAAACTGTAGCAGATGACAAGGTGATGAACGGGTTAAATGCAGAGTAGAACAAACGAACAGCTGACGGTAGTGGAATCCTCCAAACTTTGTATGGTTGAAGACAGGCAGACAAGGTAACCTCATGCAGGACTCTGGGAATCCAACTATTTCCAGTAGGTGTGCAATTAACTGATAGCACAGCGGAGAGCCGGGAGATCTTTAGCAGTGAAGGCTGCAGACGAACCTCTGGGAACGGAGGCGATATCTGGACCACGGGAATCACACAGGAATGCACGGAGAGAGCTCAGAGCTAGAGCACAGCGTTGATACACAAAGCACTGGCCCAGAGTAACATAATCCCAGCCTACTTAAAGGCAGCACAAGCACGGGATTGGCTTACACCTGCCCACAGGTGTTTTCACAAGTGCTCTGTATTACCTATTTGGTCTCCAATATGGCCATCTCCTATACAGCAGACACACCGCAGTGCCTTAGGCCATTTGGTCCCCGCACTCACAGTTCCCAGACTCTGCATTACCTGTGCCACTGATCACGCCGCGTCCCCACACGGGCGCACAGCACCGCAAGCAACCGCACTGGCAACTGATGAACCCCAGAAACCGCAAAGGTGAGAGACCGGTTCGTGACAGTACCCCCTCTTCTACGGGTGGTCTCCGAACACCTTTGAACCTTGTCAGGATTTTTGGAGAAGTATTTCTGTACCAGTCTTGGAGCATGAACATCTTCAGAGAAAACCCAGGATCTCTCCTCCGGACCGTAACCCTTCCAGTCGACCAAAAACTGTAAACGTCCATATCGGGAACGTGAGTCCACAATCTCTTTAACTTCAAATTCCTCATTCTGCAAAGAGTGAACTTTAGGAGATTTGGACTGGGTAGTACGGAACTTATTGAGAATCAAAGGCTTCAGTAAAGATGTATGAAAGGCGTTAGGAATTCTCAAAGACGGTGGCAACTTGACTTTGTATGACACAGGATTGAGTACCTTTACAATGGGAAATGGACCAATAAACTTGGGAGCAAATTTCTTAGAAGGAACTTTGAACCTGAGATTGCGCGTAGAAATCCAAACTTGGTCTCCCACTTTGTAATTCGGTACAGCTTTACGTTTTTTATCTGCAAAAGATTTATAACGAGCGGAAGTTTTGACCAAGGACTTACGTACACAACTCCAGATTCTAGATAGACGTTGAAGCTCTTGATCTGCCGCTGGAACCTCTAGGGCTGGCAATGGATGGAACTCTGGCACACGAGGATGAAAGCCGAAGTTAATATAAAAGGGCGTAGATTCTGAAGATGAATGGAAGAGATTATTATGAGCAAATTCTGCCAATGGAAGGTAGTCAACCCAGTCATCCTGTGAGGACGATATATATAGCCGGAGAAATGTTTCAAGGTCTTGGTTGACTCTCTCAGTTTGTCCATCTGTCTGAGGATGATATGCAGAAGAAAAATTCAACTTGACATTTAAAGATGAACAAAGCGACCTCCAAAACTTGGCCACAAACTGTGTTCCCCGATCAGAGATAATCTCTCGAGGAAGGCCATGCAACTTGAAGATTTCAGAGATGAACAATCTGGCTAGTAAAGGGGCTGATGGTAACCCAGTTAATGGAATGAAATGTGCCATTTTCGAAAATCGATCCACTATCACCCAAATGGTATTTCGCCCTTTTGATGGAGGTAGATCGGTCACGAAATCCATTGAGATATGAGTCCATGGTTGTTTGGGTATGGATAATGGATGTAATAAACCTGGTGGAGAACTTCTTGGACTCTTATGTTGGACACATTTAGGACATGCTGCTATAAACTCTTGGACATTGGCTTTGAGACGTGGCCACCAATAAGACTGTTGAATAAATTTGAGAGTCTTTAGAACCCCAGGATGACCCATGAAGGAAGAGGAGTGAGCCCAGGTAAGCAGCCGTTTTTGAAGACTTGTGGCGACAAAGGTCTTGCCAGGCGGAGGAACTGGAGAGGTTTGAGTCATTAAAAAGGACGTAGGATTCACAATGGCTTGATTCGTGGTAGCATCATTTAATTCAGAAGAAGCAAAGGACCGGGAAAGGGCATCTGCCTTTTTGTTCTGAGACCCTGGACGATAGGTGAGCTTGAAATCAAATCGTGTGAAGAAAAGCGCCCATCGAGCTTGTCGTGGATTCAAACACTGAGCTGACTGCAGATACAGAAGATTCTTATGATCAGTATAAACTGTAATGCGATGTTGTGCTCCTTCTAGAAGGTAATCTCCACTCCTCAAATGCCAACTTGATGGCAAGTAATTCTTGCTCACCGATTGCATAATTACGTTCTGCCGGGAGGAACTTACGGGAGAAATATCCGCAGGGATGGACCTTTTTATCTTCAAAGACTTGTGATAACACAGCTCCTACTGCTTCTGTAGATGCATCCACCTCTAGTAGAAAGGGACGATTCAAATCAGGCTGTCGAAGAATGGGAGCTGACCCAAAGGCTTGCTTTAAATCAGAGAAAGCTTTGATTGCTTCAGAAGACCAGTTCGTAGGATTTGCTCCCTTGCGAGTTAGGGCTGTGATGGGAGCAGCTAACGAAGAATAATTCTTAATGAATCTCCTATAGAAATTAGCAAAGCCAAGAAATCGCTGAATCTCCTTGAGAGTTGTAGGAGTGGACCAATCTCGGATAGCTTGTACCTTACCGGGATCCATACATAGCTCTGATCCAGAAATGATGTAACCAAGGAACGGTATGGAAGATACTTCAAAAGTGCACTTCTCTAGCTTACAATAAAGTAGATTTTTCCTCAGACATGTCAGTACCTCTTTAACTTGGTGACGGTGAGCCTTTAGATCCTTAGAGAATATTAGGATATCATCCAAGTACACTACTAGACACTTGTAGAGAAGATCACGAAAAAGTTAATTCACATAGCTTTGAAAAACTGCAGGTGCATTACAAAGACCAAAAGGCATTACAAGGTATTCGTAATGCCCATCCCGGGTATTAAAAGCAGTCTTCCACTCGTCCCCTGCCCGGATGCGGATTAAATTGTAGGCCCCTCGGAGATCCAATTTTGTAAACACAGTAGCTCCCTTTACCCGGTCAAATAATTCTGGAATTAAGGGTAATGGGTACTTGTTTTTCACAGTGATCTCATTGAGTCCACGGTAATCTATGCATGGTCGTAACCCACCGTCCTTCTTCTTAACGAAGAAGAATCCGGCTCCTGCAGGTGAAGAAGATGGTCTGATAAATCCTTTGGTTAGATTTTCCTGTATATAATCAGACATAGCTTGCGTCTCTGGGATGGATAGCGGATAAATTCGTCCCCTAGGAGGTGTTTTACCCAGAACCAGGACGATTGGGCAGTCCCATTCGCGATGAGGAGGTAGAGAGTCTGCTGCTTGTTTACTGAAAACATCCGCAAAAGATTGATACACCGGAGGTAGGTCGGGAAGGCTAATTGACCGGAGAGGTACAATTGAGGCTAAACAGTCCTTGGTACAAGATTTACCCCACAAAAGGACTTCCATGGTTTGCCAATTAAGTTAAGGATTATGCTTCTGCAGCCAAGGTAAACCAAGTATCACATCTTGAGAGGCTTTGGGAATCACGTAGAAGGAAACGTATTCGGAATGGAGCACACCAACTTTCATCTTGAGACATACGGTTCGATGAGTAATTATACCATCTGGAATTCGACTTCCATCCACTGCTGTAACAGCAACTGCTGCTTCCAGAGGCATGGTTTGAACTTTAAACCGTAAGACAAAGGCTGAGGAGATGAAGTTCTCGGCTGCCCCGGAATCTAGGAGAGCTGAAACTTTCACTGTAGAACTTGGAACTTCTAATTGAATAGACAAGGTCGGCTCTTTCCCAGAACGTGATTCTTAAGTAACTCCTAGCTTAACCTCTCTTGAATAAGCTAGGAGCGAGAGTTTCCCGGTCGGAGTTTGCAGAATTTAACTAAGTGTTCGGAGGACCCACAGTACATGCAGAGGTTACCCTGTCGATGACGAAGTCGTTCCTCCTTTGTGAGGCGAGAGCGCCCAATCTGCATAGGTTCTTCTGTCGTTACCGGAGACTGTGATGAAGAATCTTGTCGAGGCCTAGGATGATAACGTGGACTGGATCGCTCTGCCCTGGATTTCTCTAAACATCGCTCCCTGTAGCGTAGGTCAAGTTTGTTACAGAGAGAAATCAATTCATCCAGTTTAGTTGGCACATCCCGGATAGTTAAATCATCCTTGATTTTCTCTGAAAGTCCATTCCAAAACGCGGCGATCAGGGCCTCCTCATTCCAGTTTAACTCTGAAGACAACGTGCGAAACTGAATAATATATTGACTGACAGGACGTAAGCCTTGACGTAGACGGAGAATCTCCAAAGATGCTGAGGTGGTCCTGCCTGGTTCGTCAAAGATTCTCCGGAAGGATGATACGAACTCCTTGTAATTAGAGAGGATAGAATCACCTCTTTCCCATAATGGTGATGCCCACTCCAGAGCCTGACCGGAAAGGAGGGCAATAATATATGCAACCTTAGAACGAGCTGATGGGAAACTGGCGGACAACAGTTCGAACTGGATCTCGCATTGATTCAGGAATCCTCTGCAAAGTTTTGGAGTTCCGTCAAACTTACTCGGAGAAGGTAACTGCAAGCGGGACGTAGGCAGCGTCACAGGAGAAGCTGTAGTGGTAACTGGGACAACCGGAGTTGGAATCAGGACTTGAGACGTTTTAATAGCCGTATGAAGAGTCTCTAAACGGTCTGCCATAGTTTGCATAAACTGTACTATTTGTGTCTGTATAGACTCCTGGTTTTCCAGACGGGAAAGGATATCTGACGTAGCACCGCCTCCTGCAAATTGGTCACTTGACGGATCCATGTGGCCAGTGCTTACTGTCAGGTCCGGGTGTTTTTGTGAATCCGTTAACCCGGGACCAACCACAGGTGTAGGTGCTGGGGTATGAAGAAAGCAGGGAGGACGAAGAAAGTTCTGTTTCATATATTTATTAAAAATAACAATTCAGTAAAGAGTTAAATGACAAGTTGTTAATCATCATATTATACTGAAGTATTGCAGGAATGGCAGAAATAATATGCAGAATGAATCTCAAAGACAAATAAAAGAAATGTTCATGGAACTGTATATGAAACAAGCTGATGATTAAATGTTGAATTGTCCAAATATAAACAAGCTTTGATGCAGAACGGCAGAATGTGTTTAACTGGGTAATGCAGACATGAAGAAATAACTGTAAGGATTTGCAATGAAGTTTTGAGAGTTAACTGAGAAGTTGTGAAGAATTATCCTTGTTATGGTAACATAGAAAATAAAAGTACTTAATTGGGTTACTTGCAGGTTCCGGAGATCACTGTGAAAACTGTAGCAGATGACAAGGTGATGAACGGGTTAAATGCAGAGTAGAACAAACGAACAGCTGACGGTAGTGGAATCCTCCAAACTTTGTATGGTTGAAGACAGGCAGACAAGGTAACCTCATGCAGGACTCTGGGAATCCAACTATTTCCAGTAGGTGTGCAATTAACTGATAGCACAGCGGAGAGCCGGGAGATCTTTAGCAGTGAAGGCTGCAGACGAACCTCTGGGAACGGAGGCGATATCTGGACCACGGGAATCACACAGGAATGCACGGAGAGAGCTCAGAGCTAGAGCACAGCGTTGGTACAACAGAGCACTGGCCCAGAGTAACATAATCCCAGCCTACTTAAAGGCAGCACAAGCACGGGATTGGCTTACACCTGCCCACAGGTGTTTTCACAAGTGCTCTGTATTACCTATTTGGTCTCCAATATGGCCACCTCCTATACAGCAGACACACCGCAGTGCCTTAGGCCATTTGGTCCCCGCACTCACAGTTCCCAGACTCTGCATTACCTGTGCCACTGATCACGCCGCGTCCCCACACGGGCGCACAGCACCGCGAGCAACCGCACTGGCAACGGATGAACCCCAGAAACCGCAAAGGTGAGAGACCGGTTCGTGACAAGGAGCAGATGTTGACGGGTCACGTTCCGCTTGACTTGACAATTTTCTCACCAGCAGGTCTTTGAACCTCTGCAGACTTGTGTCTGCCGGAAAGAGAGATACAACTTAGGTTTTAAATCTAGGATCGAGCACGGTGGCCAAAATGTAGTGCTCTGATTTCAACAGATTGACCACCCGTGAATCCTGGTTAAGCGAATTAAGGGCTCCATCCACAAGTCCCACATGCCTAGCGGAATCGCTCTGTTTTAGCTCATCCTTCAATGTCTCCAGCTTCTTCTGCAAAAGCCTGATGAGGGGAATGACCTGACTCAGGCTGGCAGTGTCTGAACTGACTTCACGTGTGGCAAGTTCAAAGGGTTGTAGAACCTTGCACAACGTTGAAATCATTCTCCACTGCGCTTGAGTCAGGTGCATTCCCCCTCCTTTGCCTATATCGTGGGCAGATGTATAGGCTTGAATGGCCTTTTGCTGCTCCTCCATCCTCTGAAGCATATAGAGGGTTGAATTCCACCTCGTTACCACCTCTTGCTTCAGATGATGGCAGGGCAGGTTCAGGAATGTTTGGTGGTGCTCCAGTCTTCGGCACGCGGTGGCTGAATGCCGAAAGTGGCCCGCAATTCTTCGGGCCACCGACAGCATCTCTTGCACGCCCCTGTCATTTTTTTAATAATTCTGCACCACCAAATTCAATGTATGTGCAAAACATGGGACGTGCTGGAATTTGCCCAGATGTAATGCACGCACAATATTGCTGGCATTGTCCGATGTCACAAATCCCCAGGAGAGTCCAATTGGGGTAAGCCATTCTGCGATGATCTTCCTCAGTTTCCGTAAGAGGTTGTCAGCTGTGTGCCTCTTCTGAAAAGCGGTGATACAAAGCGTAGCCTGCCTAGGAACGAGTTGGCGTTTGCGAGATGCTGCTACTGGTGCCGCCGCTGCTGTTCTTGCTGCGGGAGGCAATACATCTACCCAGTGGGCTGTCACAGTCATATAGTCCTGAGTCTGCCCTGCTCCACTTGTCCACATGTCCGTGGTTAAGTGGACATTGGGTACAACTGCATTTTTTAGGACACTGGTGAGTCTTTTTCTGAGGTCTGTGCACATTTTCGGTATCGCCTGCCTAGAGAAATGGAACCTAGATGGTATTTGGTACCGGGGACACAGTACCTCAATCAAGTCTCTAGTTGCCTCTGAATTAACGGTGGATACCGGAACTACGTTTCTCACCGCCCAGGCTGCCAAGGCCTGAGTTATCTGCTTTGCAGCAGGATGACTGCTGTGATATTTCATCTTCCTTGCAAAGGACTGTTGGACAGTCAATTGCTTACTGAAAGTAGTACAAGTGGTCTTCCGACTTCCCCTCTGGGATGACGATCGACTCCCAGCAGCAACAACAGCAGCGCCAGCAGCAGTAGGTGTTACACTCAAGGATGCATCGGAGGAATCCCAGGCAGGAGAGGACTCGTCAGACTTGACAGTGACATGGCCTGCAGGACTATTGGCTTTCCTGGGTAAGGAGGAAATTGACACTGAGGGAGTTGGTGGTGTGGTTTGCAGGAGCTTGGTTACAAGAGGAAGGGATTTAGTGGTCAGTGGACTCCTTCCGCTGTCACCCAAAGTTTTTGAACTTGTCACTGACTTCTGATGAATGCGGTCCAGGTGACGTATAAGGGAGGATGTTCCTAGGTGGTTAACGTCCTTACCCCTACTTATTACAGCTTGACAAAGGCAACACACGGCTTGACACCTGTCGTCCGCATTTGTGTTGAAATAATTCCACACCGAAGAGCTGATTTTTTTTGTATTTTGACCAGGCATGTCAATGGCCATATTCGTCCCACGGACAACAGGTGTCTCCCCGGGTGCCTGACTTAAACAAACCACCTCACCATCAGAATCCTCCTTGTCAATTTCCTCCCCAGCGCCAGCAACACCCATATCCTCATCCTGGTGTACTTCAACAGTGACATCTTCAATTTGACTATCAGGAACTGGACTGCGGGTGCTCCTTCCAGCACTTGCAGGGGGCGTGCAAATGGTGGAAGGCGCAAGCTCTTCCCGTCCAGTGTTGGGAAGGTCATCCATCGCAACCGACACAATTGGACTCTCCTTGGGGATTTGTGATTTAGAAGAATGCACAGTTCTTTGCTGTGCTTTTGCCAGCTTAAGTCTTTTCATTTTTCTAGCGAGAGGATGAGTGCTTCCATCCTCATGTGAATCTGAACCACTAGCCATGAACATAGGCCAGGGCCTCAGCCGTTCCTTGCCACTCCGTGTCGTAAATGGCATATTTGCAAGTTTACGCTTCTCATCAGATCCTTTCAATTTTGATTTTTGGGTCATTTTACTGAACTTTTGTTTTTTGGAATTTACATGCTCTCTACTATGACATTGGGCATCGGCCTTGGCAGACGACGTTGATGGCATTTCATCGTCTCGGCCATGACTAGTGGCAGCAGCTTCAGCACAAGGTGGAAGTGGATCTTGATCTTTCCCTATTTTAACCTCCACATTTTTGTTCTCCATTTTTTAATGTGTGGAATTATATGCCAGTATCAATAGCAATGGCCTACTACTATATATACTGCGCACAACTAAAATGCACCACAGGTATAGAATGTAGATGGACAGTATACTTAACGACACAGAGGTAGGTACAGCAGTGGCCTTCCGTACCGTACTGCTATATATACTGGTGGTCACTGTGTCAGCAAACTGCAAAACTAAAATGCACCACAGGTATAGAATGTAGATGGATAGTATACTTGACGACACAGAGGTAGGTACAGCAGTGGCCTTCCGTACCGTACTGCTATATATGCTGGTGGTCACTGTGTCAGCAAACTGCAAAACTAAAATGCACCACAGGTATAGAATGTAGATGGATAGTATACTTGATGACACAGAGGTAGGTACAGCAGTGGCCTTCCGTACCGTACTGCTATATATGCTGGTGGTCACTGTGTCAGCAAACTGCAAAACTAAAATGCACCACAGGTATAGAATGTAGATGGATAGTATACTTGACGACACAGAGGTAGGTACAGCAGTGGCCTTCCGTACCGTACTGCTATATATACTGGTGGTCACTGTGTCAGCAAACTGCAAAACTAAAATGCACCACAGGTATAGAATGTAGATGGATAGTATACTTGACGACACAGAGGTAGGTACAGCAGTGGCCTACTGTACCGTAATGCTATATATTATATACTGGTGGTCATCAAACTGTGCAAAACTGAAATGCACCACAGGTATGGATGGATAGTATACTTGACGACACAGAGGTAGGTACAGCAGTGGCCTACTGTACCGTAATGCTATATATTATATACTGGTGGTCAGCAAACTGTACAAAATTGAAATGCACCACAGGTATGGATGGATAGCATACTTGACGACACAGAGGTAGGTACAGCAGTGGCCTTCTGTACCGTACTCCTATATATTATATACTGGTGGTCAGCAAAATTATGCACTGTACTCCTACTATATACTGTCTACAATGCAGCACAGATATGGAGTGTTTTTCAGGCAGACAACGTATACTGGTGGTCACTGGTCAGCAAAACTCTGCACTGTACTCCTCCTATATAATATTATACTGGTGGTCCCCAGTCCCCACAATAAAGCAGCACACTGAGCACAGATATGGAGTGTTTTTCAGGCAGACAACGTATACTGGTGGTCACTGTCAGCAAAACTCTGCACTGTACTCCTGCTATATAATACAGCTGCTCCCCAGTCCCCACAATGAAGCAGTGTGAGCACAGATATATGCAGCACACTGAGCACAGATAAGGAGCGTTTTTTTCATGCAGAGATCGGATAAAACTGGTGGTCACTGATCAGCAAAACTCTGCACTTTACTCCTCCTATATTAATATACAGCTACTCCCCAGTCCCCACAATTAAGCAATAAGTAAAGCAAGCACAAATATTTGCATCGACAATACACGGAGAGGACGCCAGCCACGTCCTCTCCCTAACATTTCCAATGCACGAGTGAAAATGGCGGCGACGCGCGGCTGCTTATATAGAATCCGAATCTCGCGAGAATCCGACAGCGGGATGATGATGTTCGGGCGCGGTCGGGTTAACCGAGCCATACGGGAGAATCCGAGTATGCCTCGGACCCGTGTAAAAAGGGTGAAGTTCGGGGGGGTTCGGTTTCCGAGAAACCGAACCCGCTCATCACTACTAAGGTCAGTATAACGCTAAAATTATATTTCAAATTTTAGCTATCCTTTGAATTGGTGTCCTTAGAATTGATGGACACAAGCCTCTATCGGCCAAGCCTCTCAAAAGCCTTTTAACCACTTAACTGACAATTTTCCATTCAAAATTGATCATTCAGTTGTTGTTTTTTTTAAATCTAATATAGTTTTAAAAGTATAATATTTTATTATGCACATCTGCAGAAAGGATCTCCTAGTCAAAAACCTGGGGGACACAGTGGAACGGCGCGTCGCATGTGATCTGACCATGCCAGTTAAGTGGTTAAATAGTATAGTAACACCTGAGAATAAGGAGATGAAATTTGCTATTATTGTATCTTTTTGGCCATCAAGAATGCTTAAAACAACAAGCCATTGTGTGAGAGGACAGGTATAGCCTATTTCCTCAGTAGACGCATTTCCCCGATTCAGTTATTGAATTAAAAATCCTGATGTTCTTATACCCTGATGACTGAATAAAATTAGATTTATTAATGACTTTCCATTATGCTGTTTGACCATTGTCTCGTTAGACGTACAAGTTCTTGAGCAGCACAGAGCTGAACATTTCCCAAAGCTGATGTTGTTTCCTGGACAACCCAGAGTAAGGACACATTGGAGTCTTTGGGGAGCAGAGCTGGTCAAAAGTAGCAGCTTGCAAAAATTAATCCCATAGATAAGAACATCTGTGGATGGGATTTAAAGAAAATAAAGCAAATATATATATGTATATATATATATATATATATAGTGGTATATATACATACTGTATATATCCTAATATATGCACACTGACATATGTAGCCGGAGTTTACTTTGGGCACTGCAAATACCTTCACTATAAGGATAATTATGTACCTACTTATGCTTACCTTTACTAGGCTATGCATGGGAACAGGACTGAATGGAAGGATCATAAGATAAACGGTCTACATAAATGGCAATAACAATGTAATTACCAAATAAAAGAGTCAGCTGTTTCTAAGTGCAAAGCCACATAATGCTGCAAAACTTTCCGTAATACTTGTATGGGACACTGGCATCATCCTCCTGTGACATGGAATAATGTTCTGCAATAGGACCCTGAAAATTGCATGTATAGAGGAGATGCAGCTCAGTGTGGGGCGTGCTTAACTGCAACACTTGTAAAACTTGTGACACTTGTAAAACTTGTTAGTCTTGTCTGTTAAGAATATAAGATGGAGAAACAAAGAAGATCCGGAGGGTTTATTTCACAAGTTAGTAAAATAGAATAGATTGAGACTGATTCAGGTGCCACCACTTTATGCATATGCAGTAAGGGTCTGCAATGTTGGTTGCACTATGACATTAGACTGTCATTGATTAACACAACGGTCTATGCTTCCCAAAACGGAGACGTGTTGCTGTCGATGTTAGGGAGGGACTGGGCCAGGATCACCGTCCAAGGATGGAGATTTCCTGGCTACTTTGGAGCAGATATGGGGGCTGGCTTGTGTGACCCCATGGGTCACATAGACAGCTGATGCTGTCGCAGATTATCCCAGACTGTGCCCTAGGATGTAGCGTGGATCAGTAATGCAAGCAGAAGGAGTGACGCCATCTGCTGCATTATCATATTGGTGCTATCGCTGCTGTTGCTTCTATGTAAGCAGCAGCGAGATACTCTCTGTCAACATCTGAATCAGGCCCAGTGTTTAGTGTTCACAGACCACATGTTGGCGCTGCTTCTGAGCCACATGCACAATGACTGTAGTTGTGGACAGCCGAAGAAGTCTGATTTACTACCTTATGCTACTGCAAGTATCTGTTCAACCAATGTTGTGAGTCATGTGTGCGTAAGCGGAAACCTGTGCAGCCCTTTGATTTTACGCTGGCCACCGCAACTGTCATGATTAGTATCGACCATCATACCAGCCGCATGCTAGTGTGCAGAACTTAGAATCACACAGAGCTTTCAGCACATGCCCAAACTACATTCCCATGAAACTCCCATGACAATTTTACAAGTCGGGGTGGTTATATGCAATAGCATTGTTACCACCCAATTCGTGCCCCAAAACACCCTATTTCACAGATAGGCATATCTGTCCATGTTCTGACCAAATCAGATTAGGACGGCCATATGCAAAGATCTCCTATATAATAGCCCAGATCTGTGATTTTGTGATTCATTTGCTAACGCTGGGCGGAGTCACAACAGTGGGCGGAGTTAGTCAAATGAGTAACAGATCTGGCCAAATCTATAGGAGACTAGGAGCAGCTGCAGAAGCAGATAGTATGGACATGGCACAGGCAGGGTGCATACCTCCCAGCTTTCTTCATGAGCTTTCTTCAGGCAGAAGGAGAGAGAGACACACACACACACACACACACACACACACACACACACAGAGCGAAAAGGGGGCGTGGCTTCACGGGAGGGGCCTGTTTTCGTCAGTGAGGGGGCATGCCCAGCGCTCTGTGAGCTGCTGGCATGCCCCCAGGGGCTGATTATGAGTCCAGGGGGCCCAGGTCACTTGTGACAGGGGAGCCCTATCTCATTGCTGTGCCTGCTGTGGGTTGGGGGCGTGGCCTAATCGCGTCCGCGAGGCCACGCCCCCTTATGCAAATTCCGGGATTATTATTTTTTTATGGAATTTTGGCCCCTCAGCTAGGGCTAAATCCAGAGGAGGTGGTCGCTCCCCCCTACACACCCGCACAGGCAGAAGAAAGCAGGGAGACTGCTGCCTCCCTGCAACACCACAGACCTGCCAACACGTAGCAGCGTGCGCTGACTGTAGCACAATGCTGCCGCTGTTGCTGGCAGGACGGGGGAGCTTCTGAGCTGGGACAGAGCTACTCCAGCCGGGGGGACCCCTGAAACTGTGGGGCCAACGGTACGTACCGCCTGCCCCCCCCCTTAATCCGGCTCTGCTGCTGGAACCCCCCCTTAATCCGTACCCCCTGATGCCCCCTCTCCCTCTGTCTCCACTATTCACCACTGCTCTGCTAAGCAGAACAGCGAGTACAGGAGCTTTCCAACTGCCCCCCCCCCCCCCCCCCCCACCGCAGGACACTGCGACCCGCGGGTGGGACAGCGGGACAGACCCCAAAAAAATGGGACTGTCCCACGAAAATTGGGACATTTGGGAGGTATGGGGGTGTGTGAGGGGGTATACCATACTTGACCCCCACATCAGCATACTCAGCAGGGGCTCTCTGGCGCGGAGGAGCGTCACTTTCTGGCACACTCCACGCTTCTTAACTGCAGTTTTGTGGGTCACCAGCCGCTGTGCACTTTCCGTACTGCCTCTGTTATCTCCAGCCCCGGCAACCCCACCGCTAGCTGCAGCGCTGCCACCCGCAGTGAGGTGCGCCCAGCTCCTTCACACACTTTAGCCAGCTGGTAGCACTGCAGAAGTCCGCGCTGCTTGCAGGCTCTGACCCCCTCCTCCCTCCAGCAGCAGCGTCTCCTGGGAGCTAACCAGTCACTCCCAGTCTCCCCTTACCATAGTGCCCAGCAGCTGTGAGGTCCGCGCCACGTGCATTCTATGACCCCCTCCTCCCTCCAGCCGCAGCATCTCCTGGGGGCTAACCAGTCACTCCCAGTCTCACCTTACCACAGTGCCCGGCAGCCGTGCGAGGTCCGCGGTGTGTGACTGAGGAGTGGGGGGGAGTGATGCGGACGGGCAGAGGAAGCAGGACTACAGTCTAAGAGAGTCAGCCATGCCAAGTCTCCACCAGCAGCAGATCCCAACAGGTTGGAGTGGAACAGCAGCAGCCAGCAGCAGTGACTCCGGTAAGACACATCTGTCTGTCACCACTGTTCTGTCCCTAATACCAATCTCTCCCGTGCCCTGTGTTCTGTCATGTCCCTGTCACCCCTGGCCTTGACCTGCCATCCTTATCCTGGCCCTTTCACCCTTATCCTGGCCCTTTCACCCTTATCCTGGCCCTGTCACCCCTATCCTGAGCCTGTCACCCCTGTGCTTGCCCTGTCAACCCTATACTGGCCCTGTCACCCCTGTCCTGGTCCTGCCGCCCCTACACTGACCCTGTCACCCCTATCCTGTCCCTGTCATTTCTGTCCTGGCCCCGTCGCCCGTGTCCTGGCCCCGTCACCCCTGTCCTGGCCCCGTCACCCCTGTCCTGGCCCCGTCACCCCTGTTCTGACCCTGTCACCCCTGTTCTGACCCTGTCACCCCTGTCCTGGCCCAGTCAACCCTGTTCTGACCCTGTCACCCCTGTCCTGGCCCTGTTACTGCATACCCTCCAACTACCTTTTTGGCAGGTACAATACCCGCAGCACCTCCAGACCTCTCCCCAATGCACCACACCTCCGCACCTTCCCCTCCACCACATGCAGCACTCCACCCCTCCCCCACATGCTGTGCCTCCAGACCCCTACACCACCCGCGGCTCCCACTCCTCCGCCCCTTCACCACCCCCAGAAATCTCCAGGCCCCCTCCACCATTCACCCCCCTTATATGTCTCCCCCACACCTGCCCCCCTCCACCCGCAGCATCTGCAGACACCCACCTCCATCCGCAGTCCCCCCCTCCCCCACCAATGGCACCCCCGCACCTGCCCCTTCACCACCTGCAGCACCTCCGGACCTCCTTCCCCATCCGCCGCAACACCCGTACCTGCCCCTCCCCTACCCATGGCGCCTGCGGACCCCTACCCCACCAGCGGCACTTCGGCCCCTTCCCATCCCACAGCACCTCCGGAACCCTTCACCCATCTGCAACATCCCCACACCTGCCCCTCCCCCACCAATGGCACCCCTGCCCGTCCCCCACCTGCAGTGCCTCCGGACCCCTCCCCCATCTGCATCCCCCACTCCTCTGCCCCTCCCCCACCTGCAGCACTTCCCAACCCTTCCCCATCCGGGCCCCACCCCCACTTCCGCCCCCCCCCCTCCATCCGCAGCATCTACAGACACCATCCGCAGTACCCCCCACACCCGCTACATTTGTACATTGTGGCCTGCAGGTGCTGTTCATGCCGTCGCAAGGGGCTGCGCCTCCTTCACCATCGCACACCCTTTCATCGTGCAATATTTAACCACTAACAAAGGAATGCAGGTGATACTCCATATAACACAAATATTGAACCCTAGAAAGGCATGCAAGGGTTAAGGGGGCGTAGCCCCTTGCGACGGTGTGAAGAGCGCCCGTAGGGTGCGATGAAGCACCTAGTATAAATGTAAATGTATATATATGTAA